>NC_134354.1:779835419-780107919 GCF_048569485.1 Anomaloglossus baeobatrachus | reverse complement strand
AAGCTCGATATCCTAAAAAATGAAAACATGACAAGTCTTGGACAACCACTTTTTTTTTTTTTTACAAATTTCCATAATTTTTTCACCAGTTTTATATATATATATATATATAAAAGAAAAACTACCGTATTTTTCGGATTATAAGACAAACTTTTCCTCCCAAATATTTGGGAGGAAAATGAGGGGTGCGTCTTAAAATCCGAATATAGCTTACCAGGGGGGGCTATCTGTGAGGCTACCGGGTGCGTTCGGGCAGCCGGGTGCCTGTGGCTGTTTTCGGGCGGTCAGGTGCCTGTGGCTGCATGCGAGCGGCCAGGTGCCTGTAGCTGCGTGCGGGCGGCCAGGTGCCTGTTGGTGCCAGCTGCCTCTCTGTGCGTGCATGCGGCCTGCTGGTTGCCACACTGTGCGGGCGTGTGGCTGTGCGGCAGGTGTCCCAGTGTGTCCACGGTCCCAGTTTGAAATAATGGCGCTGGGAGTCGGCGCATGCGCAGTTGGAGTTCTTGGATGAGAGCTCCTTCTGCGCATGCGCCGCTCCAGGTGCCATCATTTTGAACTGAGACCGTGGAAAGACTGGGACACTTACCGCACCAGCCTGCTCAACCACTCACCGGCCGCTGCTACTGACCCGCCACGGACCCACCGCTGCCACGACAGACCCGCCACGGCTGACGCCACTGATCTGCCACTGACCGCCGCTGGTGGCAGCACAACCTCTGCCTCCTGTGACCCCGCTTCACCACCACTGCTGCCCCCCTCCGGTAAGAGAACACCGGATTATAAGATGGACACAATTTTTATTTTTTTAACTCTTTTTTTAATCTCTAAATTTGGGGGGCGTCTTATAATCCGATGCGTCTTATAAAATGAAAAATACGGTATACATGTTTGGTATCTGCGTATTCGTACTGAACTGAAGAATCATATTGCCAGGCCAATTTTACCATATAGTGAACATGGATAATAAAAAAAAAAACGAAAATAAATTGAATAATGGCATTTTTTTTTTTGCAATTTCAACACACTTGGAAATTTTTTTGCATCATTCCAGTGCATCACATGATAACAATGAATGGTGAACATTCAACTTGTCCTGCAAAAAACAAGCCCTCGTATGGTTACGTGGATTGAAAAACAAAATAAAGTTATGAAAAAAAGAAAAGAAGAAAAATGGAAAGTAGCCCGGGTAGCAAGGGGTTAAAGAAAAATAACGTTAAAGGGCTTCTGTCAGTAGGAGCAGCCCTTCTAAGCTGTCAATATGGGAAGCAAGGTCATTGGAAGATGAATAAAATGACTCCTTGATATCTTCGATCCGATGTTTTTTTCCAGAGAAATCCACATTTTTGTTAATATGCAAATGAGCTGTTAAGATCTATGGGCCGGACATAGATCTTCCCGAGAATCTGCCTAAATAAAAGGGGAGTCACCAGTCAAAGACCATAATCCTTTAGAAATGTTGTGGAAGCACCTGAAGGTTCATAGGAGAAAACTACCAACATAACAGAGGTGAAGCTGTTTTGTAGGGAGGAAGAAGCTAAAATTCCTCCAATCCGATAGGACTAATCAGCAATTATTGCAAATATCTCAATTGACACCAGAAAGCAAAGGCTCTAACACACATTTTCCCTAATAAAAATGACAAATTAATATTTGTGACTAATTTGTTTGATTTGGTTCTTTATCTACTCAGACTGCTTCAAAAATCTTATGCTGTTTTAGGTCAAATTTTTGCAGAAAAATTGAAAATTTTGAAGGGTTCACAAACTTTCTATCAGCAGTGTGTGCTATGTCCCTACATATGACCTACATGGAATAACACGCAGGTCTGCATTTATCATTCATCAGAACAGGCAGGAATAGCACAACGGTCGTACAGTATATTGATCCCACGTAATGAGGGTTTATGAGACTATCGATCCCTTGTCAATAAGAAAATTCACTTTGGCTTTCACAATTTTTATTTTTTTTTACGTATTATTTCAGACATTAACCCCTCCGTCCATGGATTGTACAGTAAAGTCAGGAGGATGGAGCGGGCGCAGAAGCTTTGCCCACACGAATCAGTCAGTGATTGGCAGATGGTCGGTATCAGGGGATGCTTTCATCCGGTCTTTATCCCCGGAGATGCCATAGCAAATAGCAACAGTGGCTTCTAAGGAAAAGACAAGGACTAGATTGCGTGGCAATTTACCATAGACGCAGGGGGACTGACAAAAAGCTCTAGCTCTGCCAAGCTAAATCCATGTCCTAATAACTTCCACGGATAATTAAAATGCTAAAACACCAAATTATTAATTAATATGAATTAAATAAATAAAATTAAATAACTCTCCTCCCCCCTCCAACACACAAAAAAAAACAAAGAAAGCAAAACATAAAAAAACAAAAAAACACAAACATAAGCAAAATAAAAAACTTCAAAAATGAAATATTTACCTTTTTCAAAAAAGTAAATCATTAAAAATGATATATGGATGTTCTATTACAGTATTATAAGCATCTGACATATATATATCTATATATATAATTGCCTTATTCTGTCTGTCTGTCTGTCTGTCTGTCTGTCTATCTGTCTGTCTGTCTGTCATGCTCCAAAATTGTGTCCTTACGGTGACACAAAGCTGATTGGCCGCTGGGCTCGCCATGGCCCCGCCCCCCCACACGGATTGGCCGCTCGCCCAGGCTGCGCCCCCACACGGATTGGCCAGCCGCTCGCCCAGGCTCCGCCCCCCCCACAGATTGGCCTCTCGCCCCGGCACCCTGCAGGCATTGGCAATTCGGCCACGCCACGCCCCGCCCCCCTCACGCAATGCACGTTAGCTCTGGCCCCACCCCCTCCCTCCTCCCGCGCATTTCTCGAACTGACACGGCTGTCACGGAGGTGAGTACGGTACTCCCTGCCCACCCCCCCCCCTCCCCCCCCGCCCCCGCCCCCGCTCGCACAGGACTGGTGTGGATACGTTGCTAACCATGCTCGCATGGTTACAAGCGCTGTCACGGAGGTGAGTACTGTACTCCCTCCCCCCCCGGCCCCCGCTCGCACGGCAGTGGTGGGAGTGGTGTGGATACGTTGGTATCAAGCCCATCAAGGTCCTGCTGCGCCAGAAGATCCACACGCACACACACAAACATACACACACATCAGATCACACTCACACTCACTCTTACACACACCTCACACACACCTCACACACACCTCACATCGCATCCACATACTCACAACATCCTGGGATATCGCTTGCTTCTCGGCGGCGAAAATGTGCTGTTGTGATCTTCCAGGACCTGACGGAGGATCACATGGCCAGAAGCATGTGATATCCCCGGATGTTGTGAGTATGAGCGCGTAAGTGCGATATCGTCAGTGTCTGTGTGTGTGAGTGGATGCGATCGGGTGTGTGTGAGTGGATGCGATCGGGTGTGTGTGAGTGGATGCGATCGGGTGTGTGTGAGTGGATGCGATCGGGTGTGTGTGAGTGGATGCGATCGGGTGTGTGTGAGTGGATGCGATCGGGTGTGTGTGAGTGGATGCGATCGGGTGTGTGTGAGTGGATGCGATCGGGTGTGTGTGAGTGTATGCGATCGGGTGTGTGTGAGTGTATGCGATCGGGTGTGTGAGTGTCGGCAGAGGACCAGGCCGTGCTGGAGGAGGCTGGGAGCAGAGAGGCTGATCATGGGGAAGAGGGGAATGCTGATGCTGAAGGAGGCTGGGATGGGAAGGCTGGGAGGAAGGAGGCTGGGATGGGAAGGCTGGGAGGAAGGAGGCTGGGACGAGAGAGGCTGATCCTCAGGAAGGCTGAGGAGGGGAGGCTGATGCTGAGGGAGGCTGGAAGGAGAGAGGCTGAGCAAACGTGCTCCATCCGCCATACTGCGCACTCCCCATCGTGCTGCATCCCCCATGCTGCGCACTCCCAAACGTGGTCCATCCGCCATGCTGCGCACTCCCAAACGTGGTCCATCCGCCATGCTGCGCACTCCCAAACGTGCTCCATCCGCCATGCTGCGCACTCCCAAACGTGCTCCATCCGCCATACTGCGCACTGGAGCACGTTTGGGAGTGCGCAGCATGGCGGATGGAGCACGTTTGAGAATGCGCAGCATGGCGGATGGAGCACGTTTGAGAATGCGCAGCATGGCGGATGGAGCACGTTTGGGAGTGCGCAGCATGGCGGATGGAGCACGTTTGGGAGTGCGCAGCATGCCGGATGGTGCACGATCGGGAGTGCGCAGTATGGCGGATGGAGCACGTTTGGGAGTGCGCAGCATGGCGGATGGAGCACGTTTAGAAGTGCGCAGCATGGCGGATGGACCACGTTTGGGAGTGCGCAGCATGGCGGATGGAGCACGTTTAGGAGTGCGCAGCATGGCGGATGGAGCACGTTTGCAAGTGCGCAGCATGGCGGGTGGAGCACGATGGGAGGTGCACACCTCCCCCCAACACACACACACACGCGCACTGCACAACACACACACACTAGGAATCACAAACAACGCCCTACACAGACACCCACACAGACAACGCTGCACACACAAATATACGCACATACTGCACAACACACACATTGCTCAAAACATACCTCCCCCCAAAACACACCACACACACACAAACCGCACAACACACACACACACACACAACGCTACAGACACACAGCGCTCCACAAACAACGCAACACACGCAACACACATACAACACCGCTCTCACCCCCCGCGACACTCAGAACATGTACAGCCCCTACACAAACACTTGGTAACTACACACAACAACATCTATATATATATATAACAAAAATCATACATGAACTACACAATACGTAAATTCTAGAATACCCGATGCGTAGAATCGGGCCACCTTCTAGTATATATATACTAGCTGTAGTGCCACTCTCCCACTCTGTCTGTCTCTGTCTCTATGTCTGACTCTCTGCCTTTGTCTCTCTGCCTCCCTGTGTCTGTCTCCCTGTCTGTTACGGGGGGCTGTCTGATAATAACCGAAAGGAGTATCAGACAGTCAGGGTCCACCGTGCAAAGACTTTGCTGCAGACTATGGCAGAGTGCAATACCTCTGTTAACTCACAGAAGGATATAAGTAAAGCAATTCCTCCCTTACTTGGAGGGTGTGTGGAATGATCTCTGATAATAATCACAGATACAAAGGCAATGTGTGCGAAATGGCACCTACCTAGGTCCGCTCTTCTAGTGGTGCAAAAGAGACGAACAGCAGCGTAAGCCGCACAAAGCTCCTACCTGCGTTCGCTCCACTAGTGTGCGAGGACACGAACCACTAGATATGGCACCTGCCTAGGTCCGCTCTTCTAGTGGTGCAAAAGAGACGAACAGCAGCGTAAGCCGCACAAAGCTCCTACCTCTGTTCGCTCCCCTAGTGTGCGAGGATACGAACAACTGCCAGACGCAGTATAAGGAACGTTACCCTAGCGGCAACGTCCACCTACGAGTACAATCACAAGGCCCAGCCAGACCATGTGCCTCAAGCACCTGCCTATGTCCGCTCCCCTAAGAGGTAAGGATACGGACAGCAGCCGAAGCTGTAAGGTATAAGAACGCTACCCTGCCGGTAGCGCTCACCTAGCATAGACAGAGGAATGCCTAGAGGAACGCGCACAGAGCGTCTACTCATATGCATGAACCAAGAGGACTGAGCACCATGCGGCGTGTGTCAGGGTCTTATATAGACTCTGTGCCTCATCCAAGATGGAGGACACCAGAGCCAATCCGCTTCCAGAACGACAGGAGTGACGTCATGCTGGCCTATCACCGAGCAAGACGTCACAAGCACATGACCAGCGACCAATCGGCATAGAAGGTGTCAGAGACATGTGACCTCGTGTCAGCGATGATGTCACCCGCACATGTGCAATGGCTCCAAGATTGGACTTAGTCTCCGGCGCTCGCACATGTGCAGTAGCAAGAAATCTGGACTTAGTCTCCAGCGCTCGCACATGTGCAGTAGCAAGAAATCTGGACTTAGTCTCCAGCGCTCGCACATGTGCAGTAGCAAGAAATCTGGACTTAGTCTCCAGCGCTCGCACATGTGCAGTAGCAAGAAATCTGGACATAGTCTCCAGTGCTCGCAGCAACCGTAACACTGTCTTTCTATCTGTCTGTCTGTCTCTCTCTGTCTGTGTGGCACCCCTGAGGCTTCAGTCACCACAGAGTACTGCATCTGATTTAAGGTTTAGTTCTTAACCCAGATCATGAGGAGGTCGGTACAGGTTTCACCACTTACACACTCCAATGCACAACCAGGTTGCCCTCCCCAATGGGGACCAGGCTAGGGTAGGGTCTTAAGGTAGCCCTCAAACATGGGGGGCACCACCGACTAGTGACAGGGACCCAGGGAAGGAGCAACCACCAGGGGAAGTCAGGAGCCAACACAACAGTTAGTGTTGTGAATATTAGTTATGTTTTGGCTGCTGGGAGGCTCCCTCTGGTGGCCAGGAATGGTTTGCACTTGGACCAGGTGTGTTGTGCAGTGGGTGTTTCATTTGCTAACTCTCTGCTTATTTAAGTCCTGGTCTGATTGCAGGCTGTTGCCGGATTTCAGTTGTTCTTTGTATCTCCAGCCTGCTTAATCCTTGCTCTACACCACATCTACTCCAGATAAGTGCTTGCTCTTTATTTGTTGTCTGGTTCTTTTGTTTTTCTGGGTTTGTCATTTGCTGTGGTTGGTTTCAGTTTATTTGCATGCAGGGATTTTCCCCCTCAGTGGATTGTTGAGGAACTCCCTGCAGTTCTGTGTGGAGTATAGCTCCTTTGGGTCCATGTGTTTGTGGCTTGTTGACTTTGTTATGATTCTTGTTTTCTGTTCATTGGTATGACAAGGGCACCTGGTATAGGACGGAGTTCAGATCGAGCGATCTGAGGGCCTTTTTGTACTATCAGGAAGTTGGTATTTTGCAGGGTTTTTCTCTGGCTACCATCAGTCCCTTTCCTATCCTGTCCTATTTAGTCAGCGGGGGCCTCACCTTTTGCTAATCCTGTCATCTACCTGTGTATTGTGTTTTTCCTATATCACCGCAGTCTTTGAATGTGGGGGGCTTGCTATTCTTTGTCTATTTTCTGAGGCAGAGGGTTACTCATCTTTCCTTCCTTTAGGATAGCTAGTTCTCCGGCTGGGTTCGCGGTGCACAGGATGTTAGTTCACCCCTCGGCTACTTCTAGTTGTGTTGGTTAGTAAGGGGATGGCGGCCAGATTAGTTGCCAATGCTCTTGTCACCTTTTGCCAATGATTTGTGGTGGTCTTCCATGGTTCCGGATCATAACAAGTTAGTAGTTCTCCAGCAGGAGAGGACAGGAGCAGACGTGTCTTACCAGGGTTCTGGTGGGACACAAGAGTTGTTCTTGTGGTTGCCGAGGTGTCAGCTTAGTCGCTCCCTCGGAACTGGCGCCACACAGGGTACAGAACCCTAGGAAAGATTACACTTCAAGTTGGTTTTCCAGAATCTGCGGGGACGGGGAGGTTTCAAGCTTCACTGGCCACAAAGAGCCAGAAGGCACAGTGCCAGATAAGATAGACTGTGTTCAGCGTCAGCATCTGCTTAAGTGTCAGTATAAGCGTCAGCATCAGCATCAGCTACAGCATCAGGATCAGCATCAGCTATAGCATCAGCATCAGGATCAGCATCAGCTACAGCATCAGCATCAGGATCAGCTACAGCATCAGGATCAGCTACAGCATCAGCTAAAGCATCAGCATCAGCGTAATCATTAGCATCATCATTAGCCTCAGCTTTAGTGTCAGCAGCAGTGTCAGCATCAGTGTCAGCTTCAGTGTTAGCCTCAGCCCCAGCATCAGCATCACCATAAGCATCTGCATTAGCATCGCTCTGTGCAGAAGAAATACTGACTTCCTATGAATGTCGGCTCTCGGTGAGCCTTCACAGTATGATCGTCATGACAGAGACAATAGTCATCAGCTGACGCTGGTTGTCATGACAACAACCCATCATGTGGCTGCCATTGGGAGCAGGGAATGATGCACTTCCCGCTGGCCCGGTCAGAGATTGACAGCAGGAAGTAACTGGTTAACAGGTGCGGGTGGATCTCATGGTAGAGGCACATGATGGCTGATCTGATCAACCGTCAAGAGAAAGATGCAGGCTCGGCGTATGAGCCCACATCAAAGGCGGGGAGAAGACCTTGGACGTACCAGTATGTCATAGGTCGTGAAAAGGTTAACAGTATAAAAAAAAAGCTCATCAGAATTGCTGTTATTTATTTCTATTTCCCCCGGTTCCAAAATGAACAGAAATTAACTGGTGACATCAACAAACTTTGCAAAAATCAATAGTACAAATGAAGGTGAGAAACTTTGCAAAATGTTGTGAAACTTTATATTTTATCAGAGAAATCTTCTTCTTTGTACATATGAGTCTCCATCAAAAAAAAAAAAAAAGTGCCAGCTCACTGATGGCAATATATATATATATATAAAAAAAAAGAGGTATACTGGCGCTAGGATGGTGAATGTAAAAATCCCTTGTGTTACAGCTGCCTTGTATAGTCTATGAAGAGGGAAAGGGGGAAGTGGATCGGGTTTCAAATTGAGGAGAATGAGAGAGGCAGAGACACAAATCCTTGCTGCTGCTTTCCAGTAAGTGTTTTATCTCACTCCAGAGCTGGATTCACAGCTACACGGCTCAGTACGGTTATATTTTAGCCTTCATTTTACTTCTACATCTGAACTACATAGAGTCAGGAGATCAGGAATCCTTCATGTCTATGTATACTGTGTATAGGAGACATCAAATCAGCTAATCTCCACCCACCAGCTCAGAGACAACAGAAATTTATAGATAGATCCTCTAGAGGAGAAAACAGATGAAAAATGCAGGGTACAAGTCATGCCTAAAATCAGGGAAGGGGGGAAATCATTTTGTCTTGTCTCTTCGATACTAGTGGGTAAATATTGCAGCCATCCACAGCCACCACTAGAGGGAGCTCACTTGTATACATTGAACTCAACAATAACAAAATAAGCAGTAAACTCCCTCTAGTGGTGGCTGCCGGTAGTGAGGGTGCAATGTTATAATGCTATGTCTAAGCAGGAGATTTGGAGCTTTGTGTCAGGAAATCAAAGCTCAGACTGCAGAATCATTTTTAATGCAAAAGGATTAATAACCAGGGACTGCCCATTATATATACAGTTAGGTCCAGAAATATTTGGACAGTGACACAATTTTGGCGAGTTGGGCTCTGCATGCCACCACATTGGATTTGAAATGAAACCTCTACAACAGAATTCAAGTGCAGATTGTAACGTTTAATTTGAAGGTTTGAACAAAAATATCTGATAGAAATTGTAGGAATTGTCACATTTCTTTACAAACACTCCACATTTTAGGAGGTCAAAAGTAATTGGACAAATAAACCAAACCCAAACAAAATATTTTTATTTTCAATATTTTGTTGCGAATCCTTTGGAGGCAATCACTGCCTTAAGTCTGGAACCCATGGACATCACCAAACGCTGGGTTTCCTCCTTCTTAATGCTTTGCCAGGCCTTTACAGCCGCAGCCTTCAGGTCTTGCTTGTTTGTGGGTCTTTCCGTCTTAAGTCTGGATTTGAGCAAGTGAAATGCATGCTCAATTGGGTTAAGATCTGGTGATTGACTTGGCCATTGCAGAATGTTCCACTTTTTTGCACTCATGAACTCCTGGGTAGCTTTGGCTGTATGCTTGGGGTCATTGTCCATCTGTACTATGAAGCGCCGTCCGATCAACTTTGCGGCATTTGGCTGAATCTGGGCTGAAAGTATATCCCGGTACACTTCAGAATTCATCCGGCTACTCTTGTCTGCTGTTATGTCATCAATAAACACAAGTGACCCAGTGCCATTGAAAGCCATGCATGCCCATGCCATCACGTTGCCTCCACCATGTTTTACAGAGGATGTGGTGTGCCTTGGATCATGTGCCGTTCCCTTTCTTCTCCAAACTTTTTTCTTCCCATCATTCTGGTACAGGTTGATCTTGGTCTCATCTGTCCATAGAATACTTTTCCAGAACTGAGCTGGATTCATGAGGTGTTTTTCAGCAAATTTAACTCTGGCCTGTCTATTTTTGGAATTGATGAATGGTTTGCATCTAGATGTGAACCTTTGTATTTACTTTCATGGAGTCTTCTCTTTACTGGTGACTTAGAGACAGATACACCTACTTCACTGAGAGTGTTCTGGACTTCAGTTGATGTTGTGAACGGGTTCTTCTTCACCACAGAAAGTATGCGGCGATCATCCACCACTGTTGTCATCCGTGGACGCCCAGGCCTTTTTGAGTTCCCAAGCTCACCAGTCAATTCCTTTTTTCTCAGAATGTACCCGACTGTTGATTTTGCTACTCCAAGCATGTCTGCTATCTCTCTGATGAATATTTTCTTTTTTTTCAGCCTCAGGATGTTCTGCTTCACCTCAAATGAGAGTTCCTTAGACCGCATGTTGTCTGGTCACAGCAACAGCTTCCAAATGCAAAACCACACACCTGTAATCAACCCCAGACCTTTTAACTACTTCATTGATTACAGGTTAACGAGGGAGACGCCTTCAGAGCTAATTGCAGCCCTTAGAGTCCCTTGTCCAATTACTTTTGGTCCCTTGAAAAAGAGGAGGCTATGCATTACAGAGCTATGATTCCTAAACCCTTTCTCCGATTTGGATGTGAAAACTCTCCTATTGCAGCTGGGAGTGTGCACTTTCAGCCCATATTATATATATAATTGTATTTCTGAACATGTTTTTGTAAACAGCTAAAATAACAAAACTTGTGTCACTGTCCAAATATTTCTGGACCTAACTGTATTTGCACCTTAGTCCGTCTGCAGTAAAACAGTTGGAAACGCATTATGTGTCTGTTTTTCCTGTGAGACGTCAGTAAAGTGGAATTTTTGCCAAGAAAATCTCGCACTTATACAAAATAAATAAATCCGCACTTGAGTAACCCCGGTCACTGATCTTGAATCGCTCTACAAGCGAAACAAATCAATAATGCAAAGAAAACCACGGAGTGTAATGACCCTGAATACGGATAGATAGCAGCGCTGCATATTTACCGCGTCTGATATTTTCCTGGCGCTCGTCACTGCACGTGCATCTGTGTCACCTCTTTATGTTACCCATATAGAAGGTGGTTTTAATGCATTATGAAATATAACTGAAAATATATGGGGGATTTTTTTTCGGCAAGAGGGAAATTTGGACAACTCACTGTCAGATATCATTTAAAGGGGACCAACCAGCAGGATTTTCATATATAAAGTAAAGCCAGAGCTATACTGGCGCTGGGATGCTGAATGTAAGAATACCTTGTGTTCGGAGATTGGAGGTTTTATTTCAGAAATATGTGCAAGTATAGTTCCAGCAATGCACTGCTATTTGATTGACAGGTGCAACAGGAAGGGAATAAGTGGGTCGGGTCTTGCTATCTATTCCTGTCCCTGTCTCTCTGTCTTCACTGGAATTAATGAGTATGATGGCGACAGGCGACAGGAAGGCCAGGCAGGCAGACATGGGTTGGAATAGATAGCAAGACCCGATGCACATATTCCCTTCCTGTTGCACCTGTCAATCAAATAGCAGTGCATTGCTGGAACTTTACTTGCAGTTATTACTGTAGCAAAACATCCAATCTCAGAACTGAACGTATATATGGATTTAGCATTATAGCGCCAGTATAGCACTGGCTTTACTTTATATATGAAAATCCTGCAGCATTCCCATCAATATATTGCCCCCACAACCCTCTGTGTTATGGCCCAATACAATATGAAGCCCCATCTACAGTATTATGTCCCCTCCCTCCACCCCACAGTAAGATGGACCCCACAGTCCCTCCCACGTAGCGTGATGTATGTATACCCATGTGAAATATAACATCTTGTGCATTAAAAGTGTAATAATAATAATAAATATTATTATTATTATCATTATTATTATTATTATTATTATTATTATTATTATTAATAATAATAATAATATTTATTAATTTAAATTTACAAGGAAAACATCAATCTTCCAATGAGCTTGAAAATATATTCAAATTTATAATTATTCAAATTTAGAAATAATTTAGAAAAAAAATGTAAATAAAAATAGCAATAAATTAAAATATACAAGAAAAACATGAATCCCTAATGAACATGAAAATATACCAATATTTAATAATGTAAATTTAGGGGAAAAGTTGAAAAAATGTAAATAAAATATCAACAAATTAAAAGTGTAAAATAAACATGGAAATCATCAATCCCCTCATGAGCTTGAAAATAAAATATTTAATCATTTAAATTTAAAAGAAAAATAGAAAAAAATGTAAATGAAAATATCAATGAATAAAAAGGGCAAAATAAACATGAAAAAGATTAATCCCCTAATGAGCTTTAAAATATAATAATATTTAATCATTTACATTCAGAAATAATTTAGAAAAATGTAAACAAAATATTAATATAAAATATTTTTTTAAATAGAGTAAAAAAAAAATAGCCACACAACACTTATTAGGCATCCACATTAATAATATATCAACCATAGAGAAAAATATATACAGTGCCTACAAGTAGTATTCAACCCTCTGCAGATTTAGCAGGTTTACACATTCGGAATTAACTTGGCATTGTGACATTTGGACTGTAGATCAGCCTGGAAGTGTGAAATGCAGCAAAAAAGAATGTTATTTCTTTTTTTATTTATTTTTTTTTAAATTGTGAAAAGTTTATTCAGAGGGTCATTTATTATTCAACCTCTCAAACCACCAGAATTCTGTTTGGTTCCCCTAAAGTATTAAGAAGTATTTCAGGCACAAAGAACAACGAGCTTCACATGTTTGGATTAATTATCTCTTTTTCCAGCCTTTTCTGACTAATTAAGACCCTCCCTAAACTTGTGAACAGCACTCATACTTGGTCAACATGGGAAAGACAAAGGAGCATTCCAAGGCCATCAGAGACAAGATCGTGGAGGGTCATAAGGCTGGCAAGGGGTACAAAACCCTTTCCAAGGCGTTGGGCCTACCTGTCTCCACTGTTGGGAGCATCATCCGGAAGTGGAAGGCTTATGGAACTACTGTTAGCCTTCCACGGCCTGGACAGCCTTTGAAAGTTTCCACCCGTGCCGAGGCTAGGTTTGTCCGAAGAGTCAAGGCTAACCCAAGGACAACAAGGAAGGAGCTCCGGGAAGATCTCATGGCAGTGGGGACATTGGTTTCAGTCAATACCATAAGTAACGTACTCCACCGCAATGGTCTCCGTTCCAGACGAGCAAGTAAGGTACCTTTACTTTCAAAGCGTCATGTCAAGGCTCGTCTACAGTTTGCTCATGATCACTTGGAGGACTCTGAGACAGACTGGTTCAAGGTTCTCTGGTCTGATGAGACCAAGATCGAGATCTTTGGTGCCAACCACACACGTGACGTTTGGAGACTGGATGGCACTGCATACGACCCCAAGAATACCATCCCTACAGTCAAGCATGGTGGTGGCAGCATCATGCTGTGGGGCTTTTTCTCAGCCAAGGGGCCTGGCCATCTGGTCCGCATCCATGGGAAGATGGATAGCACGGCCTACCTGGAGATTTTGGCCAAGAACCTGCGCTCCTCCATCAAGGATCTTAAGATGGGTCGTCATTTCATCTTCCAACAAGACAACGACCCAAAGCACACAGCCAAGAAAGCCAAGGCCTGGTTCAAGAGGGAAAAAATCAAGGTGTTGCAGTGGCCTAGTCAGTCTCCTGACCTTAACCCAATTGAAAACTTGTGGAAGGAGCTCAAGATTAAAGTCCACATGAGACACCCAAAAAACCTAGATAACTTGGAGAAGATCTGCATGGAGGAGTGGGCCAAGATAACTCCAGAGACCTGTGCCGGCCTGATCAGGTCTTATAAAAGATGGTTATTAGCTGTAATTGCAAACAAGGGCTATTCCACAAAATATGAAACCTTGGGGTTGAATAATAATTGACCCACACTTTATGTTGAAAATTTATTAAAATTTAACTGAGCAACATAACTTGTTGGTTTGTAAGATTTATGCATCTGTTAATAAATCCTGCTCTTGTTTGAAGTTTGCAGGCTCTAACTTATTTGCATCTTATCAAACCTGCTAAATCTGCAGGGGGTTGAAGACTACTTGTAGGCACTGTACATTTAAACTACAAAAAATGGAAAATAAAAAAAAATCTTCTTTTTTTAATCTACAGTATGTTCAGGAAGCAAATAAAATCTCAGAATAGGTTATCAATGTCTGACCAGTGGGGGTATAACAACAGGCACCCCCCACTAATTGGCTGTTCCTGGTGACGACGCCAGCTGGAACTTCTATTTTGTGCAGCTGCTGTTTCTGGTGACGACACCAGCTGGAACTTCTCTTTTGTGCAGCTGCTGTTTCTGGTGACGACACCAGCTGGAACTTCTCTTTTATGCAGCTGCTGTTCCTGGTGACGATGCCAGCTGGAACGTCTCTTTTGTGCAGCTTCTGTTCCTGGTGATGATGCCAGCTGGAACGTCTCTTTTGTGCAGTTGCTGTTCCTGGTGACAACACCAGCTGGAACTTCTCTTTTGTGCAGCTGCTGTTTCTGGTGACGACACCAGCTGGAACTTCTCTTTTATGCAGCTGCTGTTCCTGGTGACGATGCCAGCTGGAACATCTCTTTTGTGCAGCTTCTGTTCCTGGTGATGATGCCAGCTGGAACGTCTCTTTTGTGCAGTTGCTGTTCCTGGTGACAACACCAGCTGGAACTTCTCTTTTGTGCAGCTGCTGTTTCTGGTGACGACACCAGCTGGAACGTCTCTTTTATGCAGCTGCTGTTCCTGGTGACAATGCCAGCTGGAACGTCTCTTTTGTGCAGCTGCTGTTTCTGGTGATGATGCCAGCTGGAACTTCTCTTTTATGCAGCTGCTGTTCCTGGTGACGATGCCAGCTGGAACGTCTCTTTTGTGCAGCTGCTGTTTCTGGTGACGACACCAGCTGGAACTTCTCTTTTGTTCAGCTGTTGTTCCTGGTGACGACACCAGCTGGAACTTCTCTTTTGTGCAGCTGCTGTTCCTAGTGACAACGCCAGCTGGAACTTCTCTTTTGTGCAGCTGCTGTTTCTGCTGACGACGCCAGCTGGAACTTCTCTTTTGTGCAGCTGCTATTTCTCCTGACGACGCCACCTGGAACTTCTCTTTTGTGCAGCTGCTATTTCTGCTGACGACGCCAGCTGGAACTTCTCTTTTGTGCAGCTGCTGTTTCTGGTGACGACGCCAGCTGGAACTTCTCTTTTGTTCAGCTGTTGTTCCTGGTGACGACACCAGCTGGAACTTCTCTTTTGTGCAGCTGCTGTTCCTAGTGACAACGCCAGCTGGAACTTCTCTTTTGTGCAGCTGCTGTTTCTGCTGACGACGCCAGCTGGAACTTCTCTTTTGTGCAGCTGCTATTTCTCCTGACGACGCCACCTGGAACTTCTCTTTTGTGCAGCTGCTATTTCTGCTGACGACGCCAGCTGGAACTTCTCTTTTGTGCAGCTGCTGTTTCTGCTGACGACGCCAGCTGGAACTTCTCTTTTGTGCAGCTGCTGTTTCTGGTGACGACACCAGCTGGAACTTCTCTTTTGTGCAGCTGCTGTTCCCGGTAATGACGCCAGCTGGAATTTCTCTTTTGTGCAGCTGCACAGCACTGTTCCAATCAACAAAATAGTAGCCACATCCCAAACTTATTCGAATTAGGGGCGAATGTGCAGTACCAGCTGCAGCTACTATACAGTTGACTGAGCTGGGCTGTGCAACTCTGCAACTTAGTAGTTTTGGGCAGCGATGAAACCAAAAACAGTTGATCAGTGGGGTGCCGAGTGTTGCACTGCCACCTATCCAACATTGATGACCTATCCTAAATGTAGGTTATCAATCTTAAAACAACGGACAACCCCTTTACGTAGTTATAAAAGCATAAGGTACTCGCATGCGACACAACGTCTCCTATGTAAATTTTCTTAATTAGGGATGCAATAACTCGGTTGCCTACATTGTCATAAAGATTCTCCACCAATTAATGCTCCCCGACTTCCCTGGCATAAAGCCTGTAAGAAATCTAAAAAAAAAGTACATTGCTTATCTCCTAAAGTTATGAATAAGTCATAAATATGGAACCAAGGCGTCCTCCTTCATGTCAATGTACTGTCAGGAGTGGACCACCCAATTAATATGTGTTGCTCGTGTGCCGGGACGGCGTTGGCATCATGCAGCTGGTGGCATGCTCCATCACTCTGCACACATGATAGAACCTTGTCGCTCCTCGTCCTCTTACGCTGAGCTCCTAATAATAGAGCTGTCATCTTCCAGGGTTAGGACTGTATGGCGCGGTAATCTCATATTGTTCCTGGGTACACTGGAGAAAAGCCGCTTTCCGCTGACTCATCTGTGTTTAGAGTCTATCAGTAATCAATCAGCAGCCCCCTGATGGTTGTAGAGACAGGATCAGGCGGCATTAACTCAATATACCTCACACAGTGGGGGCTGAAAGCCTCCTTCCTTCAAAGATGGCAATCATTACTACAAGATGTCAGCAATTACCGAGTCTAGATTGCTGCAAAAGGAAGGCGGCGTCTGCACTCGATGAACATGTAACAGCTGGGGACGCACAGCCATTTCTATTCTAAGGGTCATGTCTGGACATTGTACAAATCCCAAAGGGCAGAAATCAGTCAATTCACAATACACAGGTTTGATCGGTGGGAGTCCTATTTACACTATCATAATGGTGCCAACTAGTGATGAGCGGGCACTATCATGCTCAGGTGCTCAGTACTTGTAACTAGTGATGAGCGGGCACTACCATGCTCGAGTGCTCAGTACTGGTAACTAGTGATGAGCGGGCACTACCATGCTCAGGTGCTCAGTACTGGTAACTAGTGATGAGCGGGCACTACCATGCTCGGGTGCTCAGTACTGGTAACTAGTGATGAGCGGGCACTACCATGCTCGAGTGCTCAGTACTGGTAACTAGTGATGAGCGGGCACTACCATGCTCGGGTGCTCAGTACTGGTAACTAGTGATGAGCGGGCACTACCATGCTCGGGTGCTCAGTACTGGTAACTAGTGATGAGCGGGCACTACCATGCTCGGGTGCTCTGTACTGGTAACTAGTGATGAGCGGGCACTACCATGCTCGGGTGCTCAGTACTGGTAACTAGTGATGAGCGGGCACTACCATGCTCGGGTGCTCAGTACTGGTAACTAGTGATGAGTGGGCACTACCATGCTCGGGTGCTCAGTACTGGTAACTAGTGATGAGCGGGCACTACCATGCTCGGGTGCTCAGTACTGGTAACTAGTGATGAGCGGGCACTACCATGCTCGGGTGCTCAGTACTGGTAACTAGTGATGAGCGGGCACTACCATGCTCAGGTGCTCAGTACTTGTAACTAGTGATGAGCGGGCACTACCATGCTCAGGTGCTCAGTACTTGTAACTAGTGATGAGCGGGCACTACCATGCTCGGGTGCTCAGTACTGGTAACTAGTGATAAGCGGGCACTACCATGCTCGGGTGCTCAGTACTGGTAACTACTGATGAGCGGGCACTACCATGCTCGGGTGCTCAGTACTGGTAACTAGTGATGAGCGGGCACTACCATGCTCGGGTGCTCAGTACTGGTAACTAGTGATGAACGGGCACTACCCATGCTCGGGTGCTCAGTACTGGTAACTAGTGATGAACGGGCACTACTATGCTCGGGTGCTCAGTACTGGTAACTACTGATGAGCGGGCACTACCATGCTCGGGTGCTCAGTACTGGTAACTAGTGATGAGCGGGCACTACCATGCTCGGGTGCTCAGTACTGGTAACTAGTGATGAGCGGGCACTACCATGCTCGGGTGCTCAGTACTGGTAACTAGTGATGAGCGGGCACTACCATGCTCGGGTGCTCAGTACTGGTAACTAGTGATGAGCGGGCACTACCATGCTCGGGTGCTCAGTACTGGTAACTAGTGATGAGCGGGCACTACCATGCTCGGGTGCTCAGTACTGGTAACTAGTGATGAACGGGCACTACTATGCTCGGGTGCTCAGTACTGGTAACTACTGATGAGCGGGCACTACCATGCTCGGGTGCTCAGTACTGGTAACTAGTGATGAGCGGGCACTACCATGCTCGGGTGCTCAGTACTGGTAACTAGTGATGAGCGGGCACTACCATGCTCGGGTGCTCAGTACTGGTAACTAGTGATGAGCGGGCACTACCATGCTCGGGTGCTCAGTACTGGTAACTAGTGATGAGCGGGCACTACCATGCTCGGGTGCTCAGTACTGGTAACTAGTGATGAGCGGGCACTACCATGCTCGGGTGCTCAGTACTGGTAACTAGTGATGAGCGGGCACTACCATGCTCGGGTGCTCAGTACTGGTAACTAGTGATGAGCGGGCACTACCATGCTCGGGTGCTCTGTACTGGTAACTAGTGATGAGCGGGCACTACCATGCTCGGGTGCTCGGTACTTGTAACAAGCAGTCGGACGCTCGGATGGGTGCGATTACAGTACCCGACTATAATGGAAGTCAAAAGGGATCTCTAGTATTTTTCCGGAAGATCTTCCAGAAATATTCTTGAGTTCCCCATTGACTTCTATTATACTCAGTACACAAGTCAACCCCATCCGAGTGTCTGACTACTCACTCATTATAAGTACTGAGCACCCGAATATCGTAGCGCTTGCTGATCACTAATTACAAGTACCGAGCACCTGAGCATGGTAGTGCCCGCTCATCACTAGTTACTAGTACTGAGCACCTGAGCATGGTAGTGCCCGCTCATCACTAGTTACCAGTACTGAGCACCTGAGCATGGTAGTGCCCGCTCATCACTAGTTACCAGTACTGAGCACTCGAGCATTGTAGTGCCCGCTCATCACTAGTTACCAGTACTGAGCACCTGAGCATGGTAGTGCTCGCTCATCACTAGTTACGAGTACCAAGCACCCGAGCATGGTAGTGCCCGCTCATTACTAGTTACGAGTACTGAGCACCCGAGCATGGTAGTGCCCGCTCATTACTAGTTACGAGTACTGAGCACCCGAGCATGGTAGTGCCCGCTCATTACTAGTTACGAGTACTGAGCACCCGAGCATGGTAGTGCCCGCTCATTACTAGTTACGAGTACTGAGCACCCGAGCATGGTAGTGTCCGCTCATCACTAGTTACCAGTACTGAGCACCTGAGCATGGTAGTGCCCGCTCATCACTGGTTACCAGTACTGAGCACCCGAGCATGGTAGTGCCCGCTCATCACTAGTTACGAGTACTGAGCACCCGAGCATGGTAGTGCCCGCTCATTACTAGTTACGAGTACTGAGCACCCGAGCATGGTAGTGCCCGCTCATTACTAGTTACGAGTACAGAGCACCCGAGCATGGTAGTGCTCACTCATCACTAGTTACGAGTACTGAGCACCCGAGCATGGTAGTGCCCGCTCATTACTAGTTACGAGTACTGAGCACCCGAGCATGGTAGTGCCCGCTCATTACTAGTTACGAGTACTGAGCACCCGAGCATGGTAGTGCCCGCTCATTACTAGTTACGAGTACTGAGCACCCGAGCATGGTAGTGTCCGCTCATCACTAGTTACCAGTACTGAGCACCTGAGCATGGTAGTGCCCGCTCATCACTGGTTACCAGTACTGAGCACCTGAGCATAGTAGTGCCCGCTCATCACTAGTTACCAGTACTGAGCACCCGAGCATGGTAGTGCCCGCTCATCGCTAGTTACCAGTACTGAGCACCTGAGCATGGTAGTGCCCGCTCATCACTAGTTACGAGTACCAAGCACCCGAGCATGGTAGTGTTCACTCATCACTAGTTACGAGTACTGAGCACCCGAGCATGGTAGTGCCCGCTCATTACTAGTTACGAGTACTGCGCACCCGAGCATGGTAGTGCCCGCTCATCACTAGTTACGAGTACTGAGCACCCGAGCATGGTAGTACCCGCTCATCACTAGTTACCAGTACTGAGCACACGAGCATGGTAGTGCCCGCTCATTACTAGTTACGAGTACTGAGCACCCGAGCATGGTAGTGCCCGCTCATCACTAGTTACCAGTACTGAGCACACGAGCATGGTAGTGCCCGCTCATCACTAGTTACCAGTACTGAGCACACGAGCATGGTAGTGCCCGCTCATTACTAGTTACGAGTACTGAGCACCCGAGCATGGTAGTGCCCGCTCATCACTAGTTACGAGTACTGAGCACCTCAGCATGGTAGTGCTCGCTCATCACTAGTTACCAGTACTGAGCACCTGAGCATGGTAGTGCCCGCTCATCACTAGTTACGAGTACTGAGTACCTGAGCATGGTAGTGCCCGCTCATCTCTAGTTACCAGTACTGAGCACCCGAGCATGGTAGTGCCCGCTCATCTCTAGTTACGAGTACTGAGCACCCAAGCATGGTAGTGCCCGCTCATTACTAGTTACCAGTACTGAGCACCTGAGCATGGTAGTGCCCGCTCATCACTAGTTACGAGTACTGAGCACCTGAGCATGGTAGTTTTCCTCATCACTAATTATGAGTACCGGGCACCAGAGCATGGTAGTTCTCATCACTAGTTACGAGTACTGAGCACCTGAGCATGGTAGTGCCCGCTCATTACTAGTTACGAGTACTGAGCACCTGAGCATGGTAGTGCTCACTCATCACTAGTTACCAGTACTGAGCACCCGAGCATGGTAGTGCCCGCTCATCACTGGTTACGAATACTGAGCACCCGAGCATAGTAGTGCCCGCTCATCATTAGTGCCAACCACTCACTGTTCTTATATTGAATCCATTCATGCTCTTAAAACAAACCCGATGATATCCTACAGTGGCATTGAAAATTTTGTGCACCCCTGGTTAAAATCACTGTTTTTGTGAACAGTCAAGTAAGTTGAAGATGAAGTGATCGCCAAAAGGCATAAAGTTACAGATGACACTTTTTCTTTGCATTTTAGGGGAAAAAATTCATCTTTTACATTTAAAAATTACAAAATGGAAAATGGGCCTGCTGTAAAAATGTAGGCACCCTTGGAGATTTGTGTGCTCAGATAACTTTGACCTATTAACTAATTAGCCTATTAGGGTTATGGTTTGGTCACTATCATAGTTAGGAAAGGGCAGATGATACAAATCTCACAACTTTATAAAAACCCAGCCTCCTCTAACCTTGTGCCAAATCCCAGCAGCCAAGGGTTCTTGTAAGCAGCTGCCTAGCACTCTGAATGTGAACATGGTGGATACCCACAAAGCAGGAGAAGGCTATAAGAAGATACCAAAGCGTTTTCAAGTTGCCCTATCCTCAGTTTGAAATGTAATTAAGAAATGGCAGTTACCAGGAACAATGGAGGTTAAGATAAGGTGTGAAAGGCCAAGCAAAATTTCTGAGATAGCTGCTCCTAGGATTGATAGAGGCAAATCAGAACCCCTGCCTGACTGCAAAAGACCTTCAGGAAGATTTAGCAGACTCTGGAGTTGTGGTACATTGTTTTACTGTTCAGAGACACCTGCACAAATATGGCCTTCATGGAAGAATCATCAGAAGAAAGCCTCTCCTGCGTCCTCACCATAAAATTAAACATCAGAAGTCTGCAAAAGAAATTCTAAATCAAGGCTGATGCCTTTTGGAAATAAATCATGTGGACCAAAGAGGGTAAAATAGAAATGTCTGACCACAATGATCAAAAGTATGTGTGGAGAAAAAAGGGCGTAGAATTTTAGGAAAAGAATATCTCGCCAACCATTAGGCATGGGGGTGGATCAATCATGCTTCGGAGTTTTATTGCAGCTAATGGCACTGGGAACATTTCACGGGTAAAAGGAAGAATGGATTCAATGAAATTTCAACAAATTCTTGCTGCAAATATAACACATCTATAGAAAAGCTGAAGTAGAAAAGAGGAGAAAAGAGAAGAGAAGAGGAGAAAAGAGGAAAGAAGAGGATGGCTTCTACAAAAGTATAATGACCCTAAACACAAGTCAAAATCCACAACATGCGTCTTCCAAAGGTGCAAGCTGAAGGTTTTACAATGGCCCTCACAGTCCCCTGATCTGAACATCATTGAAAATCTGTGGCTAGACCTCAGAAGAGCAGAGCATGCAAGACGAGCCAGGCATCTCACAGAACTGGAAGACATCTCCAAGAAATAAAATGAATAAAAGTACCTTAGACAAGAATTGAAAGACTCTTGGCAGCTCCAAAAAGCATTAACAAGCTGTGAAACTTGCCAAATGGGGTGCTACAAGGTACTAAACATGCAGGGTGCCCAAACTTTTGCACTGACATATTTTCCATATTTATTAATTTAAAAATGTAAGAGATAAAAATATTTTTTTGCCTAAAATACAAAGGAAATGTGTCATCTTTAACGTTATTCCTTTTAGAGATCATTTCATCTTCAACTTTCTTAACTGTTCACAATAAAAGTAATTTTGACCAGGGGTGCCGAAACTTTTACATGCTATTTTATGTATAAACTTGGCAATCCAAATTTGATGCAAGAACAACAAGAAAATTTATTATAATTTACACACAAAGTAATCCACTGTATGAATTCACCTTTCGGACAAAAATTAGGCCTTCATCAGAACGAATTGCAAGAGAAACAGTGCTGGCAAGGAATGTGGGCAGTATGATAGCAGCACTTAGGGGGAAGGAATCACATTCGTGCTGTGAGACAGCGCTCACGAGCACAGATGCTGCTATCATACTGACTAGATTCCTTGCCAGCACTTCTTCTCATTGCAATCCATTATGATGAAGGTTTAGTTATTGGTCGAAACGTTAATTCATACACTGGGTGTCACAGTAGGTACGAGGAAGTACTATTCGAACGGTGAAAGGGAAGAGAAACCCTGTGCCTAGGGAAAGGGGGAAAGGGAAGATGGGATTCCTGACCAAGCCTACCACTGGGCTCTAGGTTCCATCACCGCCCACAATACGTTCCGCACCTATACACCAAGCTGGATACCTGGCTCAAGGCTGACCCTAACCTGGGCCCTAGGTAGGGAGTGGATGGGATGAGCTCTTCGTCAACCACCGCCCACAATACGTTCCGCACCTATGCACCAAGCTGGATACCTGGCCCAAGACTAACCCTAATCTGGGCCCTAGGTAGGGAGTGGATGGGATGAGCTATTCGTCAACCACCGCCCACAATAAGTTCCGCATCTATGCACCGAGCTGGATACCTGGCCCAAGGCTGACCCTAATCTGGGCCCTAGGTAGGGAGTGGATGGGATGAGCTCTTCGTCAACCACCGCCCACAATAAGTTCCGCATCTATGCACCAAGCTGGATACCTGGTCCAAGGCTGACCCTAATCTGGGCCCTAGGTAGGGAGTGGATGGGATGAGCTATTCGTCAACCACCGCCCACAATAAGTTCCGCATCTATGCACCAAGCTGGATACCTGGTCCAAGGCTGACCCTAATCTGGGCCCTAGGTAGGGAGTGGATGGGATGAGCTCTTCGTCAACCACCGCCCACAATAAGTTCCGCATCTATGCACCGAGCTGGATACCTGGCCCAAGACTAACCCTAATCTGGGCCCTAGGTAGGGAGTGGATGGGATGAGCTCTTCGTCAACCACCGCCCACAATAAGTTCCGCACCTATGCACCGAGCTGGATACCTGGCCCAAGGCTGACCCTAATCTGGGCCCTAGGTAGGGAGTGGATGGGATGAGCTCTTCGTCAACCACCGCCCACAATAAGTTTCGCACCTATGCACCGAGCTGGATACCTGGCCCAAGGCTGACCCTAATCTGGGCCCTAGGTAGGCAGCGGATGGGATGAGCTCTTCGTCAATCCCACTAGGCACTAAAGGATACTCAGGGATAACCAACAAGGGAATATAACAAACAACTTATCTCCAAGAAGATACAGGGACTGCAAAATGCAATGAAGTTACTCCAGATGAATGCAAGCCGACGGCTTGCACTCAGGATTTGCAGGTAGTTAGAGCTATCACCAGCACAACCTGGAAGGAAATGAGGGAATTTAAAGGGGTGATTCACTAATCTGCAATAATGACTACATCCCTGTAAAACTGATAGAGAAGGCTTTTTCTATATACCTTGTTCTGCCAATTCTGTCTCTGAGCAGTTTCACCGCTCGTCACAGCGCAGCATCTCGTGCTCTCTCTTCTTCACTGCAGAGTGCCACTAACAGGAGCAATGCTGGGCTGTGATGAGCGGTTAAGGGGGCTTTACACGCTACGATATCGTTAATGTTTTATCGTCGGGGTCACGTCGTTAGTGACGCACATCCGGCGTCATTAACGGTATCGCAGCGTGTAAAGCGGGCTTTACACGCTACGATATTTCTAGCAATTGCTAGCGATATCGTACGCAAAAGCACCCGCCCCCGTCATCCATGCGATATCGTGTGATCGCTGCTGCAGCGAACATTATCGCTACGACAGCGTTACACGCACTTACCTGGTCGTCGTCGTCGCTGTGACTGCCGAACAATCCCTCCCTCAAGGGGGAGGTGTGTTCGGCGTCACGGCGACGTCACCACGACGTCACTAAGCGGCCGGCCAATCAAAGCACAGGGGCGGAGTGTTACACGCTGCGATACCGTTAATGACGCCGGATGTGCGCCACGAACGACGTGACCCTGACGATAAAACATTAACGGTATCGCAGCGTGTAACACTTACCAGCGACCTTAAACATCCTCCAAAGTGGTGGAAATCGTTCACCATGGAGAGGTCGTCCTAAAACCAAAAATTGTTACTGGTTGTCTATAGATGTTGTTCGTCGTTCCTGCGGCAGCATACATCGCTGTGTGACACCGCAGGAGCGAGGAACCTCACCTTACCTATGTCCCGCCCGCAATGAGGAAGGAAGGAGGTGGGCGAGATGTTATGTCTCGCTCATCTCCGCCCCTCCGCTTTGATTGGCCGGCCGCTTAGTGACGTCGCGGTGACGTTGAACACACCTCCCTCTTGAGGGAGGGATTGTTCGGCAGTCACAGCGACGCCGCCGACCAGGTAAGTGCGTAGCGATAATGTTCGCTGCGGCAGCGATCACACGATATCGCATGCACGACGGGGGCGGATGCTTTTTTGTACGATATCGCTAGCAATTGCTAGAAATATCGTAGCGTGTAAAGCCCACTTTAAGCTCCGCCGACACCCCAATCACTCAGACGGACTGGGGCCGGCCGTGGTGATATCAGGTCAAGTGGAAGTTGACGTGACATCATGAATCTCAGAGGTCACGGAGCTCGGGGGTCACTTCATGGGGATGACTGAACTGCAATAGCGCCACTCACAGGCAGAATTGGCTGATCAAGGTACTTAGAAAAAAGCCAAACGTTGTGACCTTCTATAGCCGGACACCACAGGACTGCCTGTCACCCGTGACACACCCGTCACAGTGGATTGCTTTGTGTGTAAATTTCAATAAGTTTTACTAAGTAATATAATATTGCTATCATACGCCATCCATATCTGAGCAAATCTTCATCAAGTTGCACCACAAGCACTGAGTAGTCCCACAGACAAAAATATCATAAGCACCATTTAACAGAATATGCTGCAAATCTCTTTTGTGTAACGTGACCTTGAGATTTTGATATTTTGATTTTCCAATCCCATAAATGTCATATGCAAGACCTATAGGATAAAGAAGATCCCAGCTTCCACAACTGCACCACATTTTTCTTTACCTGTGAAATTTCATTTCATGTTTCCTAAAAATAATCAAGAACAAAAAAATGTGAAAATAACAACTTCAAAAATTAGTTAAAAAAAAAAAATATCGAATGAAGTATCTCTCATAAACAAGAGGCTCCAGCTGTGCGGCTCTTCAACACGGGGAATCAATGGTATCTGCTAATCTTGTACAAAAAAAATATATTACTTATATCTGCCAAATAGCGCAGAGACCCATCCAAACTAAACTAAAAATGATTTCCCATTGGCGGTAATGTGTAGTGCCTCGGTACCGCTAATTTTGAGAGATACTATTGTCAAAGTTTTCTTCAGCCTTTGTAGTGACAAGCTAAGGTCGAACAATACGCACTACTCTCTAGAAGCAAACTTCCGTTAGAGACTATTTCCATCACTCCGCACCAAGCCGGACGCCTATGTCTATTATACTAAGTCCATAGTATCAGCTTGTAACGCTCACCGCCAGAGGTGGTCAAGCGGAAGGTTAAGTAAACCCACTGGACCACATAGTATCCCAGCCTTACCCTTTAGTGGGAGGGGCTTGCCTAAGCGCCCACTGTGGTGCAGACGCCAGGCGCCACTCCCAGGGCAGTGACCGGGAATGTGGCAGCTGACCCCCAAGTGCAGATATGTCGCCCATGGCTATGGGGTACTCGGTCCCGGGCCGTATATTTACAGGGGATGCTGTGTCACGGGTGTTTGATGGCAGTTACCCGGTTCTGTGACCCTGAGTTCTTTTTAATGGGGAGTATTTACAGGGGAAATTAAAGTAATTGGTGTGACGACACCTGCGGGTTGCGGCTAAGATGGTGGAACCACCACTGCTGAGTTGATTATCTCTAGGGCTGGTGGTAATGGCAGCTGTGGTGGTAGGCCCTCGCAGGTAGGGCTGAGCCCGGGAGATGTATGGTGGACACATTCGCCGAATAAGGGAGGCCACACCGGGGGGTGCAGTTTAACAGTTCTTTACTCACAATTGGGCCCTTGGATGGCTGGTTCAGGTCCCTGTATTTCCAGTGCCAGTTTGATGACTCTGTCCCCGGCACCCTCAGTGTGGTTGGGTCCTCGTAGCTTGAAGCAGGTTTGGGGGCCCTGACTGTCTTTTGGCAGTCTCCTCGTCCGTACAGAGGGCAGGGTGGATCCTGTAGGGCTGGTCCGTGGTCCCGAACCCTGATCCTCGCTTTACTGCTGATGCCCCCGGATTTGTGGGTCAGTGAGGTTCCATTAAGGTCACATCACTGTGCAGGTATTTGCCAGACCGTATGAAACTGACGCCTGACCTAGGGCCCTGTGCCCCGTCTGTGCTCTGGTCCCAGTGGTACTCGGGTGTACCTACCCTGGCGACCACTCTCCTGTACCCCTGGGTCACCGTTACACAACCCAGCTCTAGGCACGTCTGTACTCTTCACTCTCTAGACTTGACTGCTTTTGGTCCCCTCCCACCAGGATGTCTATTCTCCTGGACTGGCTCCGCCTTCTTGGTGGCCATCCCTTTGGGTGTCTAACTAGCCAATTACCCCTGGTGTGTAGTGGAAACTGGGAGTTTTGTGTGTGCTGATGACACTGGCATAGGTGTTCCAGGTCCCTGGGGGTAGGCCCTGCATCCCGGTGAGGATGCAGTTCCTTGTAGTGCCCTGAGTAGCTGAGTAGCTCATGGGCGCTACACAGACAGGCTGAGTCTTTAGTGTAGACAGGGACCGACCACCAGGATAGCTAAAGCAGACAGCATGACTAGGATAGACAGGCAGAATCACTAGCAAGGACAGGAACCACAGGAGTAGCTGAGACAGAGGGCATGGCAGGGGTTGACGGACACAGTCACTAGTACCAACAGGGCAAGACGAATGGGTACTGGGGCCCACTCTGTAGCAATTATAAAATGGATACAGCCGCACACTAAATGCCATCAATGTATAAGGGAACTCTGGTACTGCATTACTGCTATATGAAAAAATGAGATTTTTAGTTTATGATTTGGCCAATGCATGTAAGCCCGGAAACCAACGGCAAGGTAAATCTCAATATTCCAGGTCCCTAACTAAAATGCCACTATCTAGGTTAAAAACATCCTTGTCTGGGGAGCTAGACTAAAAATCTAACTTGAAATGCCACTATCTGGACTAACCTCCATGTCTGGGCAGCTAGAACTCCTGGTATAAGGATTATGAACACAGCCTGGTTTATAGGGCGGAGTGCTCAGTCAGAAAAAAACTCACTGCAAATATTTCAAAAGACTGACCCGCACATCCTACAAGTGTGTATAGGTGCCAGCTGAAAAAACCTAGCAAATATAAGCTGGCACCTATACACACTTGTAGGATGTGCGGGGCAGTCTTTTGAAATATTGGCAGTGAGTTTTTTTCTGACTGAGCACTCCGCCCTATAAACCAGGCTGTGTTCACAATCCTTATACCAGGAGTCCTAGCTGCCCAGACATGGAGGTTAGTCCAGATAGTGGCATTTCAAGTTAGATTTTTAGTCTAGCTGCCCAGACAAGGATGTTTTTAACCTAGATAGTGGCATTTTAGTTAAGGACCCGGAATATTGAGATTTACCTTGCCGTTTGGTGTCCGGGCTTACATGCATCTGCCAATTCATAAACTAAAAATCTCATTTTTTCATATAGCAGTAATGCAGTACCAGAGTTCCCTTATACATTGATGGCATTTAGTGTGCGGCTGTATCCATTTTATATTTGCTAGGTTTTTTCAGCTGGCACCTATACACACTTGTAGGATGTGCAGGTCAGTCTTTTGAAATATTTTCACTCTGTAGCAATGACCCCAGGCTCTATCTTGCCACTTTGCCTTCGCATTTTAGTTGGGCCAGAGGAGGTGAATGCTTCTGCCCTCTGGCGTTACTACTGGACCGTTATCACCCAGTAGTCTGGGACCCATTGTCTCGCTCTATGCGCTCGGTCGTGGTGAGCTGGACAGCAGCTCTCAGACAGCGACCGTTTTCTTTGTTTTCTACTACTGTTCTGAGGTCTGGCTTCCTGTTGCTCCCTAAACCCTCCTCCAAGTCAGTATGTCCAGAAAGGCTCCCTTCAACACAGGTTATGAGCTCCCCCTACTGGCCTGGAGGAGGAAGTGGTGTTGCATGTTAGTGTACCTGGCAGAGATTTCCCCCCTGTCTCCAAGCATGGCATTGCCACCAGTGATGAGAACAACGCCACTGTGGCTCCTGGGACCACTGGGGTGCCACACAGAGATGCCCTAGGTGCACTCCCGAAGGACCTGTGCCGCTTGCACAGGCCTTGGGAGGAGGGAGAAGCAGGAAGCACTCACGTGGAGAATGGCGGGGATGCCAGACAGCATGGTGAGAACCAACCATGGCGGTGAGTAAGTGAGCGTCCCTGCAGGAAGGACAGCAAGGGGTGCAGGGATGCCAGTGCTACGCAACTAAGCGACAGTGGTTTCTGACATACACTCCAAAAGAATGAAAGGAAGCCACAAAGTGAATGTGAACAAAAAGTATTCATACCTTGGGAACTTTTACCAATGTTTTCACGTTACACCCACAAGCTTAAATATATTTTATCTGAAAAATCTAAAAATTGTGAAGAGTATTTGTATTCAACCCCTGAGTCAATTCTTTGTAGAACCACATTTCGCTACAAATACTGCTGCAGTCTTTTGGGTTCTGTCTCTCCAGCTTTGCACATCTACAGGTGACATTTTCCCCTTCTTCTTTGCTCTCGCTCAGTGATATTGGATGGAGACGTCTGTGATCAGCAATTTGCCCATCGTGCACAGATTCTCACTGGTATTCCGGTCTGGATGTGACTTGGCCGCTCACACACAGGAGTATGCTTTGATCTAAACCCTCCATTGTAGCTCTGACAGAAGGTTTAGGGTCATTGTCCTGCTTGAAGGTGAACCTATGCCTTGGTCTCAAGTTTTTTGCAGGGTCTAAAAGGTTTTCATGCTGGATTGCCCTGTATTTAGCTCAATCCATCCTATCATCACCTCTAACCATCTTCCCTGCCCCTGCTGAAGAAACGCCTCCCCACAGCAAAATGCTGCCACCACCATGAGTGACGGTGGGGATGGTGTTTACAGGGTGATGTACAGTGTCAGTTTTCTACTACATATAACGTTTTGTACTTAGCCCCAAAAAGTTCTCCTTTGGTCTCAGAGTACTTTCTGCCATATGCTCGCTGTGTCCCCTACTTTGGCTTTTTGCAAATTGAAAACTGGACTACTTATGACTTGTTTTCAAAAATGTCTTTCTTGACACTTCCATAAAGGGCAGATTTGTGGAACATATGACTAATTATTGTACAGCGGACAGAATCTCCCCTCTAAGCTGTGATCTTTGCAACTCCTCCAGTGACCATGGGCCTCTTGGCTACTTCTCTGGTTAGTACACTCCTTGCTTTGGATGTCTGTTTTGGTGGAGGGCCATGTCTCTGTAGGTTTAAAGTTGTGCTGTACTCCTTCCATTTTTGCTTTACTTTTCTCCACAACTTTATCCCTGACCTGTGAAGGCCATGTAGCCCCCTTGTGAGTGCTGTGCATGGCATGTATCAAGCTTGTGAGTGCTGTGCATGCCATGTATCAGCTTGTTAGTGCTGTGCGGGCCATGTATCCAGCTTGTGAGTGCCACAAATCCAGCTTGTGAGTGTCATGTATCCACCTTGTGAGTGTTGTGAGTGCTGTGTGTGCCATGTATCCAGCTTGTGAGTGCTGTGAGGGTCATGAATCCAGCTTGTGAGTGCTGTGAGGGTCATAAATCCAGCTTGTGAGTGCTGTGAGGGTCATGAATCCAGCTTGTGAGTGCTGTGAGGGTCATGAATCCAGCTTGTGAGTGCTGTGAGGGTCATGAATCCAGCTTGTGAGTGCTGTGAGGGTCATAAATCCAGCTTGTGAGTGCTGTGAGGGTCATGAATCCAGCTTGTGAGTGCTGAGAGGGTTATATATCCAGCTTGTGAGTGCTGTGAGGGCCATGTATCAAACTTGTGAGTGCTGTGAGGACCATGTATCCAGCTAGTGAGTGCTGGGAGGACCATGTATCCAGTTTGTGAGTGTTCTGAGGGCCATGTATCCAGCTTGTGAGTGTTCTGAGGACCATGTATCCAACTTGTAAGTGCTGTGAGGGCCATGTATCCAGCTTGTGAGTGCTGTCAGGGCCATGTATCCAGCTTGTGAGTGTTCTGAGGGCCATGTATGCAGCTTCTGAGTGTTTTGAGGGTCATGTATCCAATTTGTGAGTGTTTTGAGGGCCATGTATCCAGCTTCTGAGTGTTCTGAGGGCCCTGTATCCAGCTTGTGAGTGCTGTGAGGACCATATATCCAGTTTGTGAGTGTTCTGAGGGCCATGTATCCAGCTTGTGAGTGTTCTGAGTGCCATGAATCCAGCTTGTGAGTGCTGGGAGGTCCATATATCCAACTTCTGAGTGTTCTGAGGGCCATGTATCCAGTTTGTGAGTGTTCTGAGTGTCATGTATCCAGCTTGTGAGTGCTGTGAGGATCATGTATCCAGCTTGTGAGTGTTCTGAGGGCCATGTATCCAGTTTGTGAGTGCTGTGAGTGCCATGTATCCAGCTTGTAAGTGCTGTGAGGGCCATGTATCCAGCTTGTGAGTGCTGTCAGGGCCATGTATCCAGCTTCTGAGTGTTTTGAGGGTCATGTATCCAGTTTGTGAGTGTTTTGAGGGCCATATATCGAGTTTGTGAGTGTTCTGAGGGCCATGTATCCAGCTTGTGTCTGTTCTGAGGGCCATGTATCCAGCTTGTGTCTGTTCTGAGGGCCATGTATCCAGCTTGTGTCTGTTCTGAGGGCCATGTATCCAGCTTGTGAGTGCTGTGAGGACCATGTATCCAGCTTGTGAGTGCTGGGAGGGCCATGTATCCAGCTTGTGAGTGCTGTTGGGACCATGTATCCAGCTTGTGAGTGCTGGGAGGGCTATGTATCCAGCTTGTGAGTGTTCTGGGGGCCATGTATCCAGCTTGTAAGTGCTGTGAGGACCATGTATCCAGCTTGTAAGTGCTGTGAGGGCCATGTATCCAGCTTGTAAGTGTTCTGGGGGCCATGTATCCAGCTTGTGATTGCTGTGAAGCCCATGTATCCAGCTTGTAAGTGCTGTGAGGGCCATGTATCGAGCTTGTAAGTGTTCTGAGGGCCATGTATCCAGCTTGTGAGTGCTGTGAAGCCCATGTATCCAGCTTGTAAGTGCTGTGAGGGCCATGTATCCAGCTTGTGAGTGTTCTGAGGGCCATGTATCCAGCTTGTAAGTGCTGTGAGGACCATGTATCCAGTTTTGAGTGTTCTGAGGGCCATGTATCCAGCTTGTGAGTGCTGTAAGGGCCATGTATCCAGCTTGTGAGTGCTGTGAGGTCCATGTATGCAGCTTGTGAGTGCTGTGAGGTCCATGTATCCAGCTTGTGAGTGCTGTTTTGCTTTTAATCTACGGTCATTATACATCTGGTTAATCTACTCCCGATTTGAACTCTATAAGAAATACTTTGCACTGTGTTCAGTGTGAGTTTATGAAACGCCTGCAACTTGTATCCAGAGAGCGATGACTTCCCCACTGTAATTTTAGATCTGCAGTCTGTAATAATTTAGACATCACTTGTGACCAGTCACACTTCTGAAATGAAACACATCAAAATATGTGGAAAACAAATAAACAGTTGGTAGAAATTGATTCTGCCAAGAAAAATCTTTAAAGATGTAGAGCTCTGACAGCTGCAGCTGCTGTATGAATCTAATGGTGTAAAAGGAGCTGTCGCCAGTACTTTATGGTGATTCAATGCCTGATATTGATGAGCGTGATAATGTAACAGCTCCTTTTGGCAATGAATTGATGAATGTTGTGATTAGGTGTTTATCTCATATCTATATTGGGTGTAAAAAGTCTACACACCCCTGCTAAAATGCCAGATTTTTGCCATATAAAAAAACATACTAAAAAAAAAATTAAATTTTTTCCCACCTTCATACCCTTCATTACTGAGCAATTTTTGATTTTTGGTTTTTGCTCCCCTTCTTCCGAGAGCCGTGCCTTTTTTATTTTTCCATCAATCTTGCCATATGAGGGCTTGTTTTTTGCGGGACAAGTTGCACTTTTAAATGTAACCATGGGTTTTACCATATAGTGTACTGGAAAAGGGCAAAAAAATTCCAAGTGCGGAAAAATCGCAAAAAAAGTGTGAATGCACGATTGTTTTGAGGGTATTTTATTAACCATATTTACTATATGGTAACACTGATGTGTGGGTGTGATGCCTCAGGTCAGTACAAGTTTGTAGACACCAAACATGTATAGGTTTACTTTTATCTAAGGGGTGAAAAAAATTCAGAAGCCTGTCCAAATAAAGTGGCGCAATTTTTGCGCCATATTACGGGACCGATAGTATTCTTATTTTTCGGGATATGAGACTCAGTAATGGCTTATTTTTTGCGTCTCAAGCTGACATTTTAACGGTACAATATTTGCGCAGATGTGCCATTTTGATCACCTGTTATTACATTTTGCGCATAATTTTCTGCAATCAAAAAATGTAATTTTGCCGTTTGGAATATGTTTGCTACTACACCATTTACCAATCAGATTAATTGATTTTATATTTTGATAGATCAGGCATTTCTGAACGCGGTGAAACCAAATGTGTGCATATTTTTAATTTTTTTTTTTATTATTTAATTTTCATTATTTTAAGTTTTAGGTTTTTTATTTTTTAAAACTTTTTCTATTGCTTTTAATTTTATATTATTAGTCCCCCTAAGGGACTATAAGAATCAGCAGTCTGATCGCTCATTAATTTCTGTTAATCAGAGATGCATCGCTCTGATTAGCAAAAATGCTGCTCTGTTGGCTCTAACAGGAAAAACATCATGATAGCAACAGGAGTCACCACATGACCCGTCGTTATAATGGCAACTATTGGCTCCCCATGACCGCGTCACGGGGCCCCCGATGGCAGTGGGTAATGGGGCAACACCCTGCTGCGGCCATTTAAATTACATTGTTATTTTGACAGCACGATCTAAGGGGTGAACAGGCACAGGTGGATCGCAGATCGACCAGCGCCTGTGAGGCACACATGTCTGCGGTACAAATAAGCAGACATGTGCAGGGATCACTGCCAGCTTACCGCAGCAGCTGGCAGTGATTATCCCAACATGATTTAGGATGTACTGATACGTCCTCGGTCGTGAATAATCTGTACAATTCCATTAAAGAACAAACGGAAATAATTTTTTTGGGAGGGAGATAGTTATAGAATTAAAATAAGGTGGTTGTATAAGTGCGAACACCCTCCTTTAATTGGGGATCTGGTTGTGTTCAGAATTAGCCAATAAAATTTAAACTCATATTAAATAGTAGTCAGTACACGGCCACCATCATTTACAGGGATTCTGATTAACCCCATAGTACGTTTAGCTGTTCAGTAGGATTTTTCTGACACTTTCTTAGTTGAATTTAAATCAAATGCCATGATCAGTAAACAGCTGACAACACAGCAAAGGGATCTCACTGTTGAAAGTTATCAGTTAGAAGAAAGAGAATTTTTTTTTAAGGCATTAGATCTACCATGGAACAATGTGAAGATGACATCAAGAAATGGTCGAGATCTGCCATTTTCCTTAAGTCTGCTGCAGAGAGATCAATGGCTGGAGGCGGCGCATGCGCAGATGAGATCTTGAGCCAAGTGCTCCATCTCCATATGCGCTGAATCCAGGTGGCATTATTTGAACCCCGCCGCCGCCGCCGATATTTTCAGGATGCCCCTGCCCCACAGCCTGCCGCACCGGCCCCAGCACAACCTGCCACACCGGCCACAGCACAGCCCACCAAACCTTACCCAGCACAGCCCGCCGCACCGGCCTCAGCACAGCCTGCCGCACCAGCCCCAGCACAGCCCACCGCCCCTTGCCCAGCACAGCCCGCTACACAGTCCCCCACACAGCCTGTCGCTCCGGCCCCAGCACAGCCTGCCGCACCGGCCCCAGCACAGCCCACCGCCCCTTGCCCAGCACAGCCCACCACACAGTCCCCAGCACAGCCTGCCGCACCGGCCCCAGCACAGCCCGCCGCATCGGCCCCACCACAGCCCACCACACAGTCCCCAGCACAGCCTGCCGCACGTGCCCCAGCACAGCTTGCCGCATCGGCCTCACCACAGCCTGCCACACAGGACCCAGCACAGCCCACTGCGCCTGTCCCAGCATAGCCCGCTGCACCTGCTCCAGCATAGCCAACCACATAGGTCCCAGCACAGCTCACCACACCTGCCTTAGCACATCCCGCCGCACCAGCCCAAGCACATTCCGCCGCACAGATCCCAGCACGGTGCCTGCCTCCTGCAACCCCTCTCCACCACCACCTGATAATTTGTATTTGGATTATACGACACAACCCTCATTTTCTTCCCAATTTTTGGGGAGGAAAAGTGTGTCTTATAATCTGAAAAATAGAGTATTTTTTATACCATTTAATTATTTTTTAATGCCAGGATTTCTTTATCAATATCTTCATAATAAATTGTTAAAGACTAGATTTTATGTTTTTGATTAATCCAATTGCAAATAATGTAATAACCTCGCCCGTTAATTAGCGGCGTTGCGGCAGCTTTATTGGATTAATACTTCCTCTGGGGACTGATTTTGTATTTTCTGGGCAGAGATACAGTATAGATCTGTCGCCGGTGATGGCTCCGTACCGTGTTGGATAAAACAAAAACCCAAAACACTGAAACAAGGGTGAAAATTTCTTCAAAACTTTTGCTAATATTCTTTTCTTTTTGGCTACTCACTTTCCTTTTTGTGAAATGCAATACGGCAATTTCCAATGCGCTCATGTATCAAACAATCACAATAGCTACTAATTTTCTTCTCGGCTATTAAGAAGCCTCCATAATAATAAGCATGAAGCGAGATACTGAAATCAATGAGAAGAATAGTAATCACGCCTGAAAGGCGGCCATGGTGCGCACCGCTTCAGGTTCTTTCAGGCAGATAAACCTTTATGAATACATTTCCCAATACTTTTATTACCTATCCTCTAATCCAGCCGAGAAGACGGCTCAGAACCTGGAAACTTATAAGAAAGGACTTATTCTAAGATGCTAATTGAGAAAGTAAAAATACCAGTGGAGAATAAAGAGGGAAATTGCAAAACATAATATGAAAAGGCCATGGACACTTCTAATGGAAAAAAAATAATATACAGTGGTATGCAAAAGTTTTGGCACCCCTGGTCAAAATTACTGTTATTATGAACAGTTAAGAAAGTTAAAGATTAAATGATCTCTAAAAGGCATAAAATTAAACATGACACATTGCCTTTGTATTTTAGGCAAAAAATAAAGTAATATTTTACATTTTTAAATTAACAAAAAAGGAAAATCTGTAAATGCAAATGTTTGGGCGCCCTGCATCGTTAGTATCTAGCAGCACCACCCTTTGCAAGTATCACAGCTTGTAAACGCTTCTTGTAGCAGCCAAAAGTCTTTCAATTCTTGTTTAAGGGATTTTCATCCTTGAAGGTGTCTTCTGTGAGATTCCTTGCTTCGTCTTGCATGCACTGCTCCTCCTTGGAGACGTCTTCCAGTTCTATGTAATTCTTGGCTCGTCTTGCATGTACTGCTTTTCCTTGCAGACGTATTCCAGTTCTGTGAGATTCCTGGCTCGTCTTGCATGCACTGCTCCTCCTTGGAGACGTCTTCCAGTTCTATGTAATTCTTGGCTCGTCTTGCATGTACTGCTTTTCCTTGGAGACGTATTCCAGTTCTGTGAGATTCCTGGCTCGTCTTGCATGCACTGCTCCTCCTTGGAGACGTCTTCCAGTTCTATGTAATTCTTGGCTCGTCTTGCATGTACTGCTTTTCCTTGCAGACGTATTCCAGTTCTGTGAGATTCCTGGCTCGTCTTGCATGCACTGCTCCTCCTTGGAGACATCTTCCAGTTCTATGTAATTCTTGGCTCGTCTTGCATGTACTGCTTTTCCTTGCAGACGTATTCCAGTTCTGTGAGATTCCTGGCTCGTCTTGCATGCACTGCTCCTCCTTGGAGACGTCTTCCAGTTCTATGTAATTCTTGGCTCGTCTTGCATGTACTGCTTTTCCTTGGAGACGTATTCCAGTTCTGTGAGATTCCTGGCTCGTCTTGCATGCACTGCTCCTCCTTGGAGACATCTTCCAGTTCTATGTAATTCTTGGCTCGTCTTGCATGTACTGCTTTTCCTTGCAGACATATTCCAGTTCTGTGAGATTCCTGGCTCGTCTTGCATGCACTGCTCCTCCTTGGAGACATCTTCCAGTTCTATGTAATTCTTGGCTCGTCTTGCATGTACTGCTTTTCCTTGCAGACGTATTCCAGTTCTGTGAGATTCCTGGCTCGTCTTGCATGCACTGCTCCTCCTTGGAGACGTCTTCCAGTTTTGTGTAATTCCTGGCTCGTCTAGCATCCTCTGCTCTTCCTTGGAGGCGTCTTCCAGTTCTGTGTAATTCCTGGCTCGTCTAGCATCCTCTGCTTTTCATTGGAAACGTCTTCCAGTTCTGTGTGATGCCTGGCTCGTCTTGCATGTACTGCTTTTCCTTGAACACGTCTTCCAGTTCTGTGAGATTCCTGGCTTGTCTTGCATGCACTGCTCCTCCTTGGAGACATCTTCCAGTTCTGTGAGATTCCTGGCTCGTCTTGCATGCACTGCTCTTCCTTGGAGATGTCTTTCAGTTCTGTGAGTTTCCTGGCTCCGTTTCCAGTTCTGTGAGATTCCTGGCTCGTCTTGCATGCATTGTTCTTCCTTGGAGATGTCTGCCAGTTCTATGAGATTCCTGGCTCGTCTTCCAATTCTGTGAGATTCCTGGCTCATCTTCCAGTTCTTTGAGATTACCAGCTCATCTAGCATGCACTGTTCTTTTGAGGTCTATCCACAAATATTTAATGATGTTCAGACCAGGGGACTGTGAGGCCATCGTAAAACCTTCGACCTGCGCCATTTGAAGTTGTCTATGGTGGATTTTGACTTGTGTTTAGGATCATTATCCATTTGCAGAAACCATCCTCTTTTTTCTTCTTTTCATCTTCAGCTTTTTTACGAATGGAATTATATTTGCATCAAGAATTTGTTGAAATTTCATTGAATCCATTCTTCTCTCTACCCATGAAATGTTCCCTGTGCCATTGGCTACAATAGTAACCCCAAAGCAGGATTGATCCACCCCCATGCTTAATGGTTGGCGAGATATTCTTTTCCTGAAATTCTGTGCCTTTTTCTCCACAGATGCATTTGATTATTGTGGCCAAAAATTTCTATTTTAACCTCATCGGTCCACAGGACTTATTTCCAAAATGCATCAGCCTTGTTCAGATGTTCTTTTGCAGACTTCTGACGACGAATTTTATGGTGAGGACGCAGGAGAGGTTTTCTTCTAATGACTCTTCCATGAAGGCCACATTTGTTCAGGTGTCTCTGAATGGTAGAATAATGTGCCACAACTCCAGAGTCTGCTAAATCTTCCTGAAGGTCTTTTGCAGTCAGGCAGGGACTCTGATTTGCCTCTCTAGCAATCCTTCCAGCAGCTGTCACAGAAATGTTGCTTGGTCTTCCAGACCTTAGTTTGACCTCCACTTTTCCTGGTAACTGCCATTTCTCAACTACATTTTGAACTGAGGGAATCAGCAACTTGAAAACTCTTTGCTATCTTCCTATAGTCTTCTCCTTGCTTTGTGGGTCCTCACCTTTTTCATTTTCTGAGTGCTAGGCAGCTTCTTAGAAGAACCCATGGCTGCAAAGCTGCTGTTTTTTGGCACAAAGGAGCCTGGGTTTTTATGAAGCTGAGACATTTGTATCACCTGGCCTTTCCTGGCATTTCTTGGACAGCTATTTATTTGAATGGCCACCATGTAAAATGCAACAGTCTTGTCTTCCCTGGTGATTACAGCTGATAGCAAGGGGTGATAGGAGTCCCTGAGGGGGCATGTTTCTTTGAAAAGGAGATTGCTATGTAGGACAATCCTTGCAATATTTGAGTGTACATATACTGCAGTGCCCCTCTACAGCAATGAACTTCATTTTGTGGCTCTATAACTGTGGCAAAATGAGTTCAAGTTTAAGGCTATGTGTCCACGGTAGAACATACCTGCGGATTTTTCTGCATGAAAATCCGCGACTTTCGCGGCAAATCCGCACCTTATTTTTGCCGCGGATTTCCCCCCCCTCCCCCCATTCTATACCCAAAATCCGCACCAAAATCCGCAACAATAATTGACATGCTGCAGATTTTTCCGGATCAAAATCCGCGGCAAATCCGCCGCGGAAAAATCCGCAGCATGGACACAGCATTTCCAAAATGCCATTGAAATGGCTTGGAAGTGCCGCTGCTGCAGATTTTCGGAAAATCCGCGGTAAATCCGCGGCAAATCCGCGTCAAAATCCACGCAAAATCCGCAGCGTGGGCACATAGCCGATCGTTGTTCGATTCTTGGCAGTCATCAAACTTAGGTTTCAGATGTATCTACAACTTAGTACTTGAGTTTTAATTTTGAAAACTATTTGTTGCTGATTAGTGTTAAGCGGACCCGGACCTGAAAAATCCAGACCCGCGCGGTTTAAGCGGCAGATCCAAGTCCTACCCGGACGCGGGATTCCGGATGCACGATCCGGATTCAGCAATTTATTTTTTTTTCTCCCTCTCTCCCTCCCTCTCTCCCTCTCCTCCTCTCTCTCTCTCCCTCTCTCTCTCTCCCTCTCTCTCTCTCCCCCCTCTCTCTCTCTCTCTCTCTCTCCCTCTTTCTCTCCCTCCCCTCTCTCCCTCCCACTCTCTCTCTCCCTCTCTCCCTCTTTCTCTCCCTCTCTCTCGCTCCCCCTCCCTCCCTCTCTCTCTCTCCCTCTCTCTCTCTCCCTCTCTCTCTCTCTCCCTCTCTCCCTCTCTCCCTCTTTCTCTCCCTCTCCCACGCTCCCTTTCTCTCTCTCCCTCTCTCTCCCTCTCTCTCTTACTCTCTCTCTCATTCCGGATCATGGACTTCCGTGTCAACCCGACAGTGATCCGCCGGACCCGGATTATTAGCAATCCGCTCAACTCTATTGCTGATGTAAAATTTCAGCTGAATATTATGCTGAAGGGAATCTGTCATCCTTTTGCATTTTTGTACTTATTAATATGGTTATATAGGGGGTATAGAGGTGAAATTAGCCATACTTTATGCCTTCAGGATGAGGGGTCATTTTGGAAAAATCCTTTTATATCTTCTATATTCCAGGCTATGTGTGCTGCCCTGAAGACAAGCCAGCCTCCCATCTTCATTATACAGTATTCTTCCTCCCGTTCTCTTCTAAGTTCCTGTGACGTCAAGTCCTCGGTCAGTAATCCCGCGCCTGCGCATTCTGCCTTCCATCTCTCCCTTGTACTGTGAAGCACCAGTGACTCTGCGGTGCGTGCACACAGCAAAATTGAAGCCTGTGCCCACAGAAGGGCGGAACAGTGCCAAGAGGGATGTAAAACATTATGTGCTGTCGGTGTTAAATGTCCCGTCCCATATGCAGGGTCCTCGCCATGGGGTCCGACCGTAGCCCTGACCCAGGATCCTATATGTCACTGTGCTCCGGGAAAGTGGGTAGTGGACAATGGGACATGAAATCCCCATCCCTGCAGATTTGTTGGGAGTCCGTGAAGGTGTCCCCAACCGAGGGTCCTGTACCCCGATTGCGCTGGCACTGTGGGAACGGTTAGGCTCAACGTCAGCTACCATCTCCTCTTGTCCCAACATCTCCACCGGCTGCCTCTATCTCTCACCCTCTTTCAGTCTCCTTCCTGCAGATTCAGTGCGGTGTTGTGGCCCCTGGCCCTGGGACTATCTCTATCTATCTCCCGTCCCAGGGCCAGCCTGTTAAACGCTGCTCTCTCAAGGCTGTCTGCTCTGTTCTGTCCTGGGCTGCTCTAAGGCTGGTTTCACACTACGTCTTTTTAACATCCGTTGAAAACGTTATTTTAGCGGAAGTACGGATCCAGTGCAAATGCGTTTTCATTTCAATGCATTTGCAATGGACTCGCGTTAACATCCGTTCACCTGCGTTTGCATGCGTTATAGTGCGGATCCAGTGACTTGCAGTTTTTTAACATGTTTCAAAAACGCTACTTGTAGCGTTTTTGAGCTGCGTCCAAATACTGCAAATTGCTGGATCCTGACTAAACAGCACGCAAACGCAGGTGAACGCTGGCATGCTGATAGACAGGATCCTGCTTTTGTACTGAGCATGCCCAGAAAGTACTGAGCATGCCCAGAACCAGTCTCGCGTGATCTGTCTGTCTCTCCTCCTCCCTCCCTCACCCTCTCTATCTCTGTCTTTCCCCCTTCCTCCCCTCCCTCTCTCTCCCACCTGAGAGCTGCGGACACTCGTAACCAAGGTAAATATCGGGTAACCACTTCTCTTAGTTACCCGATGTTTACGTTGGTTACGTGTGCAGGCAGCCCTGCTCCTAGCAGCTGCAGACACTCGTAACCAAGATAAATATCGGGTATCCAAGGCCGATGTTTACCTTGGTTACCAGCGTCTGCAGCTGTCAGAAGCCGGCTCCCAGTCTAGTTCCCCTCACTCCCGATCACATGACTCCAATGCCCGCCCCTAAACATCCAGTGCAGGATCCTGCAAAATAACAGATGCGTTTGCATACGTTATTTGCTGTAAAAGCAGGATCCGTATTTCCGCTAAAATAACGTTTTCAACGGATGTTAAAAAGACGTAGTGTGAAACCAGCCTAACTCAGAAAATGAAACTGTTTGTCTTTCTACTCACTGAGAGCAGCCCCCACCTCAGGAATGATTCAGCAGTGCTGGGGAATTTCCAAGCCTGCTTTCCCGTGTGTGGTAACTGGCTCACTATCTGGGTGTTTATGTAAGTTATAAGCTCAGGATTTGTGTAAGTGAAACAAACCAGTAATTAACCTTTTCTCACCCGGGAGTGAATTACAACTTAAAACAGCTGCAATACTCTGCAGCGACTGAAGTCTCAGGGGTGCCACATATGCCCATATTGGCTTAGTGGTTAGCACTGCAGTCTTGCAGCGCTGGGGTCCTGGGTTCAAATCCCACCAAGGACACCATCTGCAAGGAGTTTGTATGTTCTCCCCGTGTTTGCGTGGGTTTCCTCCGGGTACTCCGGTTTCCTCCCACACTCCAAAAACATACAGATAGGGACTCTAGATTGTGAGCCCCAATGGGGACAGTATTGCCAATGTATGTAAAGCGCTATGGAATTAATAGCGCTATATAAATGAATAAAATTATTATTATTATTATTATTATTATTATATTAATAACTAAAAAGACGCAAAAGGATGACAGGTTCTCTTTAAGGTATTTTAGGTTTGTTTTTATCATATTCCTCAAAGATCGCATATAGTGAAAGCTCAAGTCTGCCTTTAGGCTATGTGTCCACGCTGCGGAAAATGCACAGATTTTGCCGCGGATTTCTCGCGGAAAAGCCGCGGATTTCCCGAAAATGTGCAGCAGCGGCACTTCCCAGCCATTTCTATGGCATTTTGGAAATGCTGTGCCCATGCTGCGGATTTTTCCGCGGCGGATTTGCTGGGATTTTGAACCGGAAAAATCTGCAACATGTCAATTATTGTTGCGGATTTTGATCCGGATTTTGGCTTCAGAATTGGGAAAAAAAAAATCCGCACCAAAATCCGCGGCAATTCCGCGGTAAATCCGCGGTAAATCCGCACCTTTGAAAAGGTGCGGATTTTGCGGGAAAGCCGCGGACTTTCATGCAGAAAAATCCGCAGCAACATTCTCTCGTGGACACATAGCCTTAAGCCCACTTTACACGTTGCAATTAGTTGTACAATCGCATTTGCGATGTGACACGCCCAGGTCACATACGGGATCTTATGAGATTGCACGTTGGTCGTTCATTTGCTGTCACACGTGCGTGAGTAGTCTATGTTAAATTGGTCAATTTTATGTGCGATCCTTTAGATCATGTGTTCTGTGACGTATGCATTGGGCACCTTTTTTTTTTTTTTATTTATTGACTTGCCAAGCGTGTGTAATGTGTAGGGATGCGTTTTTACTATGTCATCTGCCGTTCAGCTCTGCTACATGGCCGCTAACAGCAGACACAGACAGCCATGTAGCAGAGCTGAATGGCAGATGACAGCAGACACAGACAGAGCCGCACTGTCAGAATGAACTCGGGTGAACTTCACCCGACTTCATTGTCATGCTGCGGCTCTGTCTGTGTCGCGCCCTGATTAGCGGTCACCTGTGAAGGACTCACCGGTGACCGCTAAACTCCTGAGTAACTAAATTGAGCAGCCCTCTCTCATACTCACCGATCCCCGATCCCCGGCGCTGCACGGCGTTCACACTGCTCCGGCGGCTTTTACTGTTTTGAAAAAGCCGGCCGCCCATTTAACAATCTCGTATTCCCTGCTTTCCCCACCCACCGGCGCCTGTGATTGGTTACAGTGAGACACGCCCCCCACGCTGAGTGACAGGTGTCACACTGCACCCAATCACAGCCGCCGGTGGGCGTGTCTATACTGTGTAGTGAAATAAATAATTAAATAATTAAAAAAACCGGCGTGCGGTTCCCCCCAATTTTAAAACCAGCCAGATAAAGCCATACGGCTGAAGGCTGGTATTCTCAGGATGGGGAGCTCCACGTTATGGGGAGCCCCCCAGTCTAACAATATCAGCCAACAGCCGCCCAGAATTGCCGCATACATTATATGCGACAGTTCTGGGACAGTACCCGGCTCTTCCCGATTTGCCCTGGTGCGTTGGCAAATCGGGGTAATAAGGAGTTATTGGCAGCCCATAGCTGCCAATAACTCCTAGATTAATCATGTCAGGCGTCTATGAGACACCCTCCATGATTAATCTGTAAATTACAGTAAATAAACACACACACACCAGAAAAAATCCTGTATTAGAAATAAAAAACACAAACATATACCCTGGTTCACCACTTTAATCAGCCCCAAAAAGCCCTCCATGTCCGGCGTAATCCAGGATGGTCCAGCGTCGCTTCCAGCGCTGCTGCATGGAGGTGACCGGAGCTGCAGCAGACACAGCCGCTCCGGTCACCTCCACGCAGGTAATGAAAACAGCCGCGCGATCAGCTGCTGCCACTGAGGTTACCCGCTGTCACTGGATCCAGCGGTGGCCGCGGGTAACCTCAGTGACAGCTCAGCTGATCGCGCTACTCACCTCAGTTGCTGCGTGGAGGTGATAGGAGCGGCGGTGAGTAGCGCGATCAGCTGAGCTGTCAGTGAGGTTACCCGCGGCCACCGCTGGATCCAGTGACAGCGGGTAACCTCAGTGACAGCAGCTGATCGCGCGGCTGTCTTCATTAGCTGCGTGGAGGTGACCGGAGCGGCTGTGTCTTCTGCAGCTCCGGTCACCTCCATGCAGCAGCGCTGGAAGCGACGCTGGAGCATCCTGGATTACGCCGGACATGGAGGACTTTTTGGGGCTGATTAAAGTGGTGAACCAGGGTATATGTTTGTGTTTTTTATTTCTAATAAAGGATTTTTCGGGTGTGTGTGTTTATTTACTGTAATTTACAGATTAATCATGGAGGGTGTCTCATAGACGCCTGACATGATTAATCTAGGACTTATTGGCAGCTATGGGCTGCCAATAACTCCTTATTACCCCGATTTGCCAACGCACCAGGGTAAATTGGGAAGAGCCGGGTACAGTCCCAGAACTGTCGCATATAATGTATGCGGCAATTCTGGGCGGCTGTTGGCTGATATTGTTAGGCTGGGGGGCTCCCCATAACGTGGAGCTCCCCATCCTGAGAATACCAGCCTTCAGCCGTATGGCTTTATCTGGCTGGTATTAAAATTGGGGGGAACCGCACGCCGTTTTTTTTAATTATTTAATTATTTATTTCACTACACAGTATAGACACGCCCACCGGCTGCTGTGATTGGGTGCAGTGTGACACCTGTCACTCAGCGTGGGGGCGTGTCTCACTGTAACCAATCATAGGCGCCGGTGGGCGGGGAAAGCAGGGAATACGAGATTGTTTAATGGGCGGCCGGCTTTTTCAAAACAGTAAAAGCTGCCGGAGCAGTGTGAACGCCGTGCAGCGCCGGGGATCGGTGAGTATATGAGAGAGGGGGATAGACTGACATGGACAGAGAGTGAGGGACAGAGATAGTGACCGACTGTGTCAGGTTTCCAGGTTTTCCAGTTCTCTTTTGAATGAGCTTGCCCTCAGTTAACATGGAGTTTAAGGTTCTGTTGCCCTACTTCCTGTCCAGCTGCTTAAAAGGCCGCCTCTCAGCCCAGTCCAGTGCCTGAGTATACTGCTTGCTGTGTGCTCCTGCTAATCCTGATTGCTTTTGGATCCTCCTAAAAGACTACCGACCGACCGACTCTGGACCTTACCCGGTTTCTCAAGCTGTGCCCGGATTCCGTCTGCCATCTTCGGTCAGCACTCTGCCCGGTTCTCTCTGGTTCGTAACCACTCTGGACAATCATCCCGTACGGACACTCCTGGACTTTTACCGCTTGCCCATTGTGTCCCGGCTGCTGCGCATTTAGGCCTTCCGGGGTGATTGCCGGACAGTCCCTGTATAGGGGTTCGCTCTGGTGGTCTCCCTGGGGGAGTCCGGTGCGTGGCCCCGGGAATTCCCTCCGCTCCGTTTCGGGAAGGTATTGTGTGTATTTGTACTGCTGTGTTTGTTCCGTTGTTATCTACCGTGGTTACAGATTATAAAACATCTTGTATCAAAAACTCGTCTCTGCTGATCATTGCCCTACGCTATCGAAATCCTCAGAACATATAATAAGTATTACATTATACTCAGGCCTAAAAAGAGGATTTCGCTGGGGCAATGACTGAGACACGAGGAGTAGATCAGCTCTTTTCTATGATTAACTCCTTGCAGCAGGAGATGGAGGTGGTGCAGACTAAACTTAGAGATGTGGAAGCACAGCTGGGCCATGATCACCAGGTACTGGGTCCGGCTATACAGGATTTGCAAGTCAGAGTGGAGGCTCAGGAAGCCGGCCCCACTACGTCCGTATCAGCTGCCGGTATGCCTAGGTTACCCCCATTCTGTTTCAATGGTGACCGTAGTCAGTTTCGTGGATTTGTGAACCAATGTATACTGTTTTTTGATGTACATGCTGATTATTACCGTTCTGACCGGTCCAAAGTGTTATGTATAATCATGTTACTAACCTCACGAGCACTGGCTTGGGCTAATCCTATGATAGAGAACCGGGACATCCGTTTAAATCACCTAGATGATTTTCTGACCGCAATGGCGCAGATGTTTGATGATCCGAATCGCCGTGCTACCGCTGAATCGGCTCTCCTTTCCTTACGTCAGGGAAAGCGTTCTGTCGTTGAATACGCCACTGAATTTAAGAGGTTAGTGGTAGACACCGACTGGGGAAACAATGCATTATTGTCTGTTTTCAGAAAGGGTTTGTCCGGTACCATCAAGGACGAGTTAGCTCGTTCCGAATCGCCAGGGGATTTTGAACTGTTTCTCCAGCACTGTGTGCGTATTGATACCCGCTTGACGGAACGTAGACAGGAAAAATGGGCAGCCGTAAACCGTGTAAACAACTTTGCATTTCCTTCCAGAGAACCCGCTCTCAGGACGCCACGGGAGGCCGAGGACGTTCCTATGCAAGTAGACTCTCTGCAAAAGCGAGAGACCAATGAACGTCGCGAACACCGGCTCCGTGAGCGTTTGTGTTTCTATTGCGGTCAATCGGACCATTTCTTGATCGACTGCCCGAAACGTCCGAATCGCCCAAATAAGGTATTGGCAGCCATGGCAGAGTGTGACAACACGGACGCAGAGTCCGATATCTCTGAGGCAAGTGGACACTTGGATGCGGTATTTCCCTTGACTGTAATGTCAACCTCACCGAAGGACTCAGAAGGGAAATATACCCATTGCTCACTCCCCATTCAGATCCGTTGGGAGGGACAACTAATTCCTACCTCTGCAATGATAGACTCTGGGGCAGGGGGAAATTTCATGGACTCTTCTTTTGCCAGGAAACACGGTATCCGGTCTCAGCAAAGATCCGCACCGGTTACCATGGAGACGGTAGACGGATCTCCGTTAATCTCTGGACCAGTTGATCGGGAAACCGTACCGCTAGAATGCGTCATGAAGCCAGGTCAGCAGGAGACCCTTGTTTTCATGCTAATTTCATCTCCTCATTTTCCGATTATTTTAGGTATTCCGTGGCTACGGTCTACAAATCCGGTCATCGATTGGGAAACTAAGGAAATATCCTTCCCACCGCAGAATATTCCGACCATTAGTCCAACTGTTCCGGTTCCAGTACCACCAAATACGGAGAGCACTGTACAGGTACCTGTTTTACCCCCGGTTTACCGTGACTTCGCTGATATATGCGACAAAAGAAAAGCCGACCGGCTTCCCCCGCATAGACCGTATGATTGCCCCATAGACTTACTCCCAGGGGCGGAGATTCCGTTTGGTCATGTCTACCCGTTGGCGGCACCTGAGCTAGGAGCGCTAAAAGAGTACATTGATGAAAGCCTAGCCAAGGGATTTATTCGTCCGTCTACCTCACCCGCAGGGGCACCCATCTTTTTCGTGAAAAAGAAGGAGGGGACTCTGAGACCCTGTATTGACTACCGGGAATTGAATAAGATAACCATCCGGAACCGGTATCCGTTACCGTTGATTCCTGAGCTATTGGAGAGGGTCCAACAGGCAAAAATATTCACCAAATTAGACCTCCGTGGGGCATATAATCTGCTTCGTATACGTCCCGGAGACGAGTGGAAGACCGCGTTCCGATGTCGGTACGGACATTTTGAGTACCTAGTGATGCCTTTTGGACTTTGTAACGCTCCCGCGGCATTTCAACATCTAGTTAACGATATTTTTAGGGATATCATGGACCAATTCATGGTGATCTATCTGGACGATATCCTAATCTTTTCTGATTCTCTACAGGAACACCAGGAGCACGTCAAGACCGTACTTACCCGTCTGAGGGAAAACCACCTGTACATTAAGCTGGAGAAATGCGAGTTCCACTGCTCACAAATACAATTCTTAGGTTATGTCATCTCTCCTCAGGGACTAAACATGGAATCTAGCAAGATACAAGCCATTCTGGACTGGCCGGAACCGGGAAACATCAAGGAGGTACAACGCTTTGTCGGTTTTGCCAACTTTTACCGACGCTTTATCCGTAACTTTTCAGAGATTGTCCGTCCCATCACTCTGTTAACCAAGAAAGGACAGAAGTTTGTGTGGTCCGCCCAGGCCCAGGAAGCATTCCAGCGTCTCAAGGTATGTTTTACCTCAGCGCCAATATTAGTCCATCCGAATCCCGCACTTCCCTTTATCGTGGAGGTCGACGCTTCCGACTATGCATTAGGGGCCATTCTTTCTCAAAGGACCGGGGACAAGAGTCTCTTGCATCCGTGTGCCTTCTTTTCCCGCCGGTTGTCCCCTGCAGAAAGGAACTACGACATTGCGGACAAGGAATTATTGGCGATTATTGCCGCTTTCAAGGAATGGAGACACCACTTACAGGGAGCCGCGCAGCAAGTGATAGTACTCACGGATCATCGTAATCTGGAATTTCTTAAGTCTGCCAGGTGCCTGTCTCCACGGCAAGCCCGTTGGAGCCTATTTCTTAACCAATTCAATTTTATCGTTACATACCGTCCAGGTTCACGTAATGGGAAAGCCGATGCCTTGTCCCGAATCCACGCCGTGGACTCCGTGCCTGGAACCCCGTCTCAGACCGTGTTATCGGATGCCAATTTCGTTGGAGTACTCCAGGACCGGGACTTGTGGAAGGACATCAAGCTGGCCTATGATGGTGATGTATTTCTTGCTGCCCCCCCGAATGATGTAACTCTTGTTCTTCGGAATGGTGTGTGGTTGAGAGAGCGACGCATTTATGTCCCGGAGGCCGTAAGACTTCGGGTTCTCAAGTTGGTCCATGACTCCGTGTTGGCTGGTCATAGGGGGGTACAGAAGACGCAAGAATTTCTGAGCCGTTTTTTCTGGTGGCCTACTTGTTTAAAGGATGTGAAGGACTATGTCCACTCATGTGTGGTTTGTGCCCGGTGCAAGGTCCCTCGTGTGGCTCCTACGGGACTCCTCCAACCGTTACCCGTGCCATCTCGCCCTTGGGGGTCTATCTCCATGGATTTTATTGTGGAGTTGCCAGTCTCATGCGGACACAATACCATTTTAGTGGTGGTAGATCGATTGACTAAAGCTGCTCACTTCATTCCGTGTACCGGTCTTCCCTCAGCCGCAGAGACAGTGGATTTGGTTATCCAGAATGTATTCCGATTGCATGGGGTACCAGACGAGATCATCTCTGACCGGGGCGTGCAGTTCACGTCTAGATTCTGGAAGGGGTTTTGTACGGCACTCCAGATTGATGTCTGTTTGTCTTCTGCATACCATCCTCAGACAAATGGGCAAACCGAACGGACGAATCAAACCCTGGAACAATACCTTCGATGTTATGTCAGCCATCTCCAAGACGATTGGTTGAAGATGCTTCCGTTGGCGGAGTTCTCATATAACAACACTCAGAGCAGCTCCACTAAGGTAACGCCCTTTTTCGCTAACTTGGGTTACCATCCGAATGTTTTGCCTAGGTCACCGGTTGCGGTTTCGGTGCCAGCGGTGGAGGACAGATTGACAGAGCTACGACAAAATCTGGAGGTTCTGAAGGACACTGTGGCTACGGCCCAGGAGCGTTACAAGAGGTCGGCCGACACTAACCGGAAACCGGCACCCATGTACAAGGTAGGGGACTCTGTATGGTTGTCCACCAAAAACCTGAGATTGGGTGTTCCTTCGCAGAAGCTGGGACAAAAATTCATCGGTCCATTTAAGATCACCGGGATCGTGAGCCCTGTGGCCTGTCGGCTACGGTTGCCGCACCATCTAAAGTTACACCCGGTCTTTCATGTGTCTCTCCTCAAACCTGTCTCCCCTAATACGTTTCGTGGTCGTGTTGTGCCTCCTCCTCCGCCTGTGATGGTCGACGGCGAGGAGCAGTTCGTGGTTGAGGACATTATTGACTCCCGGCTCCATCGTCGTCGGCTTCAATATCTGGTACGTTGGCAGGGGTACGCCCCCGAGGACGATTCCTGGGAACCGATGGGTAACATTCGGGCACCCCGGAAGATCGCTCAGTTTCATCGACGGTTCCCGGACAAGCCGGGCCCTGATCCGTCCTGAGGCCGTCTCTGGGGGGGGAGTAATGTCAGGTTTCCAGGTTTTCCAGTTCTCTTTTGAATGAGCTTGCCCTCAGTTAACATGGAGTTTAAGGTTCTGTTGCCCTACTTCCTGTCCAGCTGCTTAAAAGGCCGCCTCTAAGCCTAGTCCAGTGCCTGAGTATACTGCTTGCTGTGTGCTCCTGCTTTGCTGCTGCTAATCCTGATTGCTTTTGGATCCTCCTAAAAGACTACCGACCGACTCTGGACCTTACCCGGTTTCTCAAGCTGTGCCCGGATTCCGTCTGCCATCTTCGGTCAGCACTCTGCCCGGTTCTCTCTGGTTCGTAACCACTCTGGACAATCATCCCGTACGGACACTCCTGGACTTTTACCGCTTGCCCATTGTGTCCCGGCTGCTGCGCATTTAGGCCTTCCGGGGTGATTGCCGGACAGTCCCTGTATAGGGGTTCGCTCTGGTGGTCTCCCTGGGGGAGTCCGGTGCGTGGCCCCGGGAATTCCCTCCGCTCCGTTTCGGGAAGGTATTTGTACTGCTGTGTTTGTTCCGTTGTTATCTACCGTGGTTACAGATTATAAAACATCTTGTATCAAAAACTCGTCTCTGCTGATCATTGCCCTACGCTATCGAAATCCTCAGAACATATAATAAGTATTACAGACTGACAGAGATTACTGACTGACAGACATTGTGAGGCGCTTCAGAACGCAGCTTTTCAGCTGCGCTCTGAAGCAGACCTTTTATAAGCTGCGGTGCAGAGCGCACACCTGCGCACATAGCATCAGACACCAAAATCGTATGAGGGATGTCACACGTTACAATTCACTAGGTTCGTGCAACAAAACGCTCAATTCTAGACAAAGATACGATGTGTTTGCGATCAACGGTTTTGCGTTCAATCCTGATCGCACGTAGATGTCACACGCAGATACCTCACAAACGATGCCGGATGTGCGTCACTTACAACTTGACCCCAACGACGGATTGTGAGATATATTGAAGCGTGTGTAGCGGGCTTTAAAGTTCCTGTTCAATCAGATATTTTCTTCTGGAAAAGCAGCAACAACAAGCAAACCATTATTACATGTGGCAAATTATGGTGACTTTTCTGCATCAAAATATCTTGCTGAATTACATTGGTTTTCTACCATAGGATACGTCCTCAATGTTATACTGGTTGGGGTCCGACACCCCGCACCTTGACTGAACAGCTATAGGTAGGGCTGGCAGATTCTGTACATAAACAGTGTGAGAGGTTGAACATTAACTCTCCTTCACGCGCATTAGTAGCTGCTGCCGGGTAGTGGTCACAGACCAGCATTGTAAATCTGCTCTTTTATTGCATGTGGTCACTAATCAGTGTAATTACGTGGTGGTATCCCTCATCATAACCTATTATAACATAACATAAAAGCTCCTGCCATCTTTACAAACAGAGTCCACACTCCTCGTATTTCCAGTATTAGATATGACACAAAGGGTGGACAGAAGTGTGAGCAGCCTCTTCTTACCTCAGCACCCCTACTGTCAGGAGTGTACATATAAATCATGGGGCTCCATAGCAAAAAGTCTGAATGCCCCCCCCCCAAAAAAAAATCTATATTCAACAGATGTTCTTAAATCCAGACATGCATGTATTATATGCCAAACATTATCTAATAAAGAGATTGCCCTGAAATAATGCATTGCACCATAACAGATCGGGTCATGTGACATTATTGTAGTACTGTGTCCCTGCACTCCTCGCTCTCCCCTCCTGCAGGGATACGCTGTCGCTCACCACCGTGGCTGGCTTTCTCCACACTGCCCAGCGTATCTACGGTCCCTCACAATGCTTCTTCCTCCTTCCCCCTCCCAGCGGGGGTGCTCCTCTTAAAGTGCCAGTGCGTCACTCATGGAAAGTGCCTCTCAGCCTATCGCTGAGAGGCACTGGGTATTTCAGACACTCTCCCACTAGGGGAGGTGCCTGTTCAATGCCTTCTATTCAGTGTTAGTCAGTTGTGTTCTGTCTATCTATTTGTCCAGTCCCATGTTCTGCCCTTATATTAAGGAATAACGTTTGGAACTCCATTCTATGTCTGAACTGGGTGCAAAAAACCTAAAAAAACATCACTATGGGGAGATAAGGTATGCACACCAGTGACTATGGAAGGGGAATACATGGAATAGCAGAAACTGCTGTGTGAATACTGACATGAAAAATTCAATAGCTATTTGTAAGAATGAAATGTGAAAAATGGAACCTGCATTACTGCCATGAATATATGAATAAAGAGAAATTTAGCTACTGAATTGATCAATGCAGAAGAGCCCCAACACTACGCCAAAGTATTTCTCTACGTTGGGGTCCCTAGCTTGTGTGTGTCTTCTCATGCAGTTAAAAAACTTACCGTGTATGGGACGCTGAGACCCAGGCTATATATGCGTATAATGTGGATTGGCAATAGGTGTGTATGGGGAGGGTTCACAAACGAAAAACTACTCATGTCAGTATTCACACAGCAGTTTCTGCTATTCCATGTATTCCCCTTCCATAGTCACTGGTGTGCATACCTTATCTCCCCATAGTGATGTTTTTTAGGTTTTTTGCACCCAGTTCAGACATAGAATGGAGTTCCAAACGTTATTCCTTAATGTTAGTAGTTTTTCGTTTGTGAACCCTCCCCATACACACCTATTGCCAATCCACATTATACGCATATATAGCCTGGGTCTCAGCGTCCCATACACGGTAAGTTTTTTAACTGCATGAGAGGACACACACAAGCTAGGGACCCCAACGTAGAGAAATACTTTGGCGTAGTGTTGGGGCTCTTCTGCAGTGATCAATTCAGTAGCTAAATTTCTCTTTATTCATATATTCATGGCAGTAATGCAGGTTCCATTTTTCACATTTCATTCTTACAAATAGCTATTGAATTTTTCATGTCAGTATTCACACAGCAGTTTCTGCTATTCCATGTATTCCCCTTCCATAGTCACTGGTGTGCATACCTTATCTCCCCATGTTCTGCCCTGTCTGTCCTGTCTGTACCTGGTGCCAGTCCATCCTGCACTGTTGGCACTTGGTTCCAGTCAATCCTGTCCTGTCTGTATCTGGTTCCATCATATCCTGCCTGTTGGCATCTGCTTCCAGTCTTGTCTTGCCTGTACCTGGTCCCAGTTCGTCCTGCCCTGTTGGTACTTGGTTCCACTCCATGTCCAGCCTGTACCTGGTTACAGCCAAGGTCTGCCCTGTCGGTGCTGTCCTGCCTGCATCTGGTTCCCACCCATCCTGCCTGTTGGCACCTGGTTGCAGTCCTGTCCTGCTTGTACCTGGTCCCTGTCTGTCCTGCCCTATTGGCATCTGGTTGCAGTTTGTCCTGTCCTGCCTGTATTTGCTTACAGCCCGTCCTACCTGTTGGCACCTGGTTCCAGTCCTGTCCTACCTGTACCTGGTCCCAGTCCATCCTGCACTGTTGGCACCTGGTTCCAGTCCTGTCCTGTCTGTACCCGATCCCCATCAGTCCTGCCCTGTTGGTACCTGGTTCCAGTCCTGTCTTGTCTTTAGCTGCTACCAGTCCGTCCTGCCTTGTTGGTACTAGTGACTATGTCTGTCCTGGCTGTGATATTCTTCGCCTTGCTAGTGTCTCTGCCAGTCCATCCTGGCTGTGGTATAGATTTTGCTAGTGACTCTGCCTGTTCTCCCTGCTTTCTTGGTGCTTGAGACTCTGATGGCTCTTCCTGGCCGTGCCATCTGCCTTGCTAGTGATGTGACGCCCTGGACTATTCAGGTCGTCACAGGGTTCTGCACGCTATTTCTCTTAGTGCAGGATTCAACCCCCCATGGTTCTGGGTCTCTATCCTGCAGTACTGCCTCCTTCAGCATTCACAAATCCTAGATACACCTTGCACCACACCTGTCACACCAGTGGGCTGCTTAAGCAGGAATAAGGCCGCCCACCTAGGGGTCAGGCAGGGAGGTGGGAGGTGCCAGGTCAGTTCAGTGGTAGCCCTCGAGCTGTGAAGAACTCTGAGGAAGCTGGGAGTTGTAGCTCCCAGGGGAGAAGCAGACTAGGTCACAGACGGTGGTCTGGAACCTAGAGGAGTCGGACCCCCGGTACCAGGGGATTGAGGCTAGGTGCCTGGAACCCGTCACGGAGGATGGTCAGCAGCCTGGTCCTATCACTGGTCCGGGACCGAAGGCACGTCGGGGTACACGGACCCTAGGTCGGAGAAGCTTCAGGCGACCTGGCAATTAACCTGTGGAGCACAGGGCCTTTATGAACTGTTCCCACCAGCTCAGAGATCGGGGGCACTAGCGGAACGAGGGGGATAGGGCTTTCCCCAAACAAGGGGCCCAATGAAAATCCCAAGAGTGAGCCCCTAAGAGCAGGCTCCCTCACTTAGCCATAGTGGGGAACAGGGCCCGGAAACCTTCAAGCTGACGGGCCACAAAGGACACTCTAAATACAGTGTCTACAAGTAGTATTCAACCCCTCTGCAGATTTAGCAGGTTTGATAAGATGCAAATAAGTTAGAGCCTGCAAACTTCAAACAAGAGCAGGATTTATTAACAGATGCATAAATCTTACAAACCAACAAGTTATGTTGCTCAGTTAAATTTTAATAAATTTTCAACATAAAAGTGTGGGTCAATTATTATTCAACCCCTAGGTTTAATATTTTGTGGAATAACCCTTGTTTGCAATTACAAGCTAATAATCGGCTTTTATAAGACCTGATCAGGCCGGCACAGGTCTCTGGAGTTATCTTGGCCCACTCCTCCATGCAGATCTTCTCCAAGTTATCTAGGTTCTTTGGGTGTCTCATGTGGACTTTAATCTTGAGCTCCTTCCACAAGTTTTCAATTGGGTTAAGGTCAGGAGACTGACTAGGCCACTGCAACACCTTGATTTTTTCCCCTCTTGAACCAGGCCTTGGTTTTCTTGGCTGTGTGCTTTGGGTCGTTGTCTTGTTGGAAGATGAAATGACGACCCATCTTAAGATCCTTGATGGAGGAGCGGAGGTTCTTGGCCAAAATCTCCAGGTAGGCCGTGCTATCCATCTTCCCATGGATGCGGACCAGATGGCCAGGCCCCTTGGCTGAGAAACAGCCCCACAGCATGATGCTGCCACCACCATGCTTGACTGTAGGGATGGTATTCTTGGGGTCGTATGCAGTGCCATCCAGTCTCCAAACGTCACGTGTGTGGTTGGCACCAAAGATCTCGATCTTGGTCTCATCAGACCAGAGAACCTTGAACCAGTCTGTCTCAGAGTCCTCCAAGTGATCATGAGCAAACTATAGACGAGCCTTGACATGACGCTTTGAAAGTAAAGGTACCTTACGGGCTCGTCTGGAACGGAGACCATTGGAGTACGTTACTTATGGTATTGACTGAAACCAATGTCCCCACTGCCATGAGATCTTCCCGGAGCTCCTTCCTTGTTGTCCTTGGGTTAGCCTTGGCTCTTCGGACAAGCCTGGCCTCGGCACGGGTGGATACTTTCAAAGGCTGTCCAGGCCGTGGAAGGCTAACAGTAGTTCCATAAGCCTTCCACTTCCGGATGATGCTCCCAACAGTGGAGACAGGTAGGCCCAACTCCTTGGAAAGGGTTTTGTACCCCTTGCCAGCCTTGTGACGCTCCACGATCTTGTCTCTGATGGCCTTGGAATGCACCTTTGTCTTTCCCATGTTGACCAAGTATGAGTGCTGTTCACAAGTTTGGGGAGGGTCTTAATTAGTGAGAAAAGGCTGGAAAAAGAGATAATTAATCCAAACATGTGAAGCTCATTGTTCTTTGTGCCTGAAATACTTCTTAATACTTTAGGGGAACCAAACAGAATTCTTGTGGTTTGAGGGGTGGAATAATAAATGACCCTCTGAATAAACTTTTCACAATTTAAAAAAAAAAAGAAATAACATTCTTTTTTGCTGCAGTGCATTTCACACTTCCAGGCTTATCTACAGTCCAAATGTCACAATGCCAAGTTAATTCCAAATGTGTAAACCTGCTAAATCTGCAGGGGGTTGAATACTACTTGTAGGCACTGTATGTGCCAGGAGGCAGGTCACGGACCACCACACAGTGTTGCAGGGGACGGGACCCGGACGAGCTCCCCTCAGGAGACAGCGGCACCCAAAGACTTGGTTTACCCTGTTGTCAGCGTCTGCTTCATTGCTGAGTGAGTACCTGACTGACCCCTGCACTGTGTCCCCGCATCAGCATCCAGAGTCCCGGGGCCTACCCCTACCTGTGGAGAGTAATGTCATCTTGCTGCCCCATTCCATCACCCCGGGTACTCCCAACGGCAGCGGCGGTGCTCCCAATTACCGTACACCACGGGTGGCGTCACAAACTATTCCTATCTCCTGTAAATAATCCCCTTCATCATTTGAGTGTGGCCCCTAGCCCCCGGGTCCGGAGACCCTCGAGCCACGAGTAATCACTACCCCCGGATCCGAGCGGTTCGATCCACTGCAGGCGTGGCACAGTGACTCTGCTTATCCGTCCTCCCTATGCTGTCCGCCTCAAGCTACCCTGGTTGTTCCTGTGTACACTTGAGACTCAGTCCTGTGTTTGCCCCTGACCTGGGGGTCAGCTGCCACAGTCCCGGGCTTTATCCCATCAAAACGTAGGCTCAGGGTCACCCTGTGGTCCAGTGGGTCTACTTTTGATCGATGCAGTACCATCTCTGACGGCAAGCGTTACAATACCATAATACATCATGCCATAAAACATTGTGCTGTAATACATTTTGCCATAATACACAGTGCCATGTGCCAAAATACATCGTGCCATGTACCATTATACATCAAGCCATAATACAGCATGTCATGTGCCATTTTACATCGGGTTATAATACACCGTGCCATGTGCTAATATACATCAAGCCATAATAAATCATGTCATGTGCCATAATACACCTTGCCAGTTGCCAAAATACATTGTGCCATGTGTGATGACATGGACTCTCATGGGTTAAAGTTTCTTAAAATTCAGCCAGACAGGATGATAGATTGTTTATAGATGGGGGATAAGTCCCTCATTGTTTTTACAAGACACTTGTTGACTCATGTAACTGTGTTGGCCACTGAAAGCCAGACGTATTGTTTCTCCAGACTCTTCCAGTAATCATTGTATTATAGTTGTGTATTGCTAATGTGATTACCTTAGTAGCCATTATCTAGTCTATGCATTCCAGACTACATGTATACCCTCAGTCTTTCTGTAGACATCATTTGGATGAACATTGTCCATGCAGCTTGAGATTCATCCAATGGGAGAGGCGATCTTGTCTAACCAATCGATGAAGACGCAGTGTATCCAAGTGGAAGGCTGTGGCTATAAAAGGGATTTCTTTAAGCCACCAGGTTGTTGAAGGTTGATGGATGCTGATGGATCCAGTCTAAGCTCTTAGGAGCTGACTAGAGCATCAGGATACCTTATTGCTTCAATCTAGGGACTCCGGTTCCGGTTGGAGACCATATCCACACTCTAGGGATTTCGACCCCGGCTGCCAGGTATGTATCATCATACCAAGGACTACTTAAGGAAGAAACCCAGGTTGGGACAATTTGGTCACCTGGCTACAGACTTTGCAGACCTCAGCCAGCTTCCTAAATCCGGCGCTATTCCTTTCTCGGTGGGTGCCCGCCGAAAGCGGGGTGCTGCTGGATTGGAGTAAGTGGCCCTGGAAGCTCTGAGGCAAGGACATTCTAATCCCTGGTGAGCCAGCGGAAGGGTGAGACTCTGTTGCCTGTTACATTTGTGTGTTTTGCTGGTTATGTGTTATGTGCCGTTAATTGTTTGGGGATCCAATAAAGTCTAATTATTGTGGTTCCCTCACCCTGTGTTGTCTGAGTAGTGTTACGCCCACGGTTAAGGAGTCCGGCGTTCAGGTGGGATGAGCCCTGAGCCACGCTGTCTTTCTAAAGGCGGCGGGTTTTAGTGGACGAGAGCACCCACTGAGCCCCGTGTTTCCACAATTGGTGGCAGCGGTGGGACACTACTCAGCCTGGTTTACCCAGGGGAGCTGCAGCGGACTGGTGTTCGTGGACACCGTCCAGGGCTCAACAAACAGGGAGGCACATAAGCATACCCAGCAGGCCATAGGGGGGCCATTCAGGTTTCGGACGCTGCCATGTCCAACCCCACCAGCTCAGCCATGGCACAAGGACCAGAGAGGAGTTACGACCCAGCAGTAAATGGATGCTACAGGATCTGTGCCAGAGGCGAAAGATTATCTCCTGGAACGCTGAGACTCGGTCGGACTTGATCCAGAAATTAGTCCGTTGGGATGCCCAGAATGATGCAGAGGACGATGAGGATGCCGCCGATATTGACCCAGAGGATTTAAACTATGTGCCACATCGTGGATCTAGTGACAATCGGGAATCAACTTTGTCCAAAATGGCCCAAGCCACAGCATTGTTGGATGCATTGGGGCCTAGATCCTCAAGAGAAGAGAGGGCTTGGGTTCTGGAATATGTTTATGGGATTCCAGCTGCCGTACTGCTAGCACCAGCCGCTCGAGAAGGATGGTCCCACTACCCAGCAGAAGCTGCACCAAAACAAAGAGGCCGCATGCTTGGAGCCCGTCTGCCACTCCAACCAGTCAACATATGCCGAGATGAACCAACGAGACCTGAGGAATGCTACTCCCAAGAAACACCAATAGCTGAGGAAGTGGTTTATCCAGTCCACACCCTACAGCAGGTCGGACACCGTACACCAGCCAACCTCCATTCCCACATCCAGACGGTCAAGGTCGGTGATATACAGGCTCAGGGACTTCGAGACATTGGATCTTCCATCACTCTGGTAAGCCCAGTTATTGTTTCCCCAGAAGACCATTTACCAGATTCCCAATTATCCATCTCCCTGGCTGAGGGCCAGCGCTCAGACGTCCCTCTGGCATGTGTGCAGTTGGACCTAAGGACCGACCAGGGAGAGGTCGAGGTGGAGCTTGTGGATAGCCTCCCCACACCTGGTATTTTGGGGACCAACCAGGAAGTGATCGATGTGGGGATTGTGAACAGCCTCCCCATACCGGTCAATGTGGAGACTGACCAGAGCAAGGCTGATGTGGAGCTTATGAACAGCATCCCCACCCCTGGTATTTTGGGAACTAACCAGGAAGCAATCAATGTGGGACTTGTGAACAGTCTCCCTATACCTGTCATTGTGGACACTGACCAGAGCAAGGCTGATGTGGAGCTTATGGACACCGTCCCCACACCAGTTACTTTGGGGTCTGACCAGGAAGAAGTCCATATGGAGTTTATGGACAGCCTCCCCACACCTGTTGTTTCAGGGACTAGCCAGGAGGAAGTTGAAGTGGGGTTCATAGATGGCCCCACCAAGCCTGTTGTTTCGGATACCACTCAGGGGGAAGTGAAAGTGGGGCTTGGGGATTACCTGCTCCCACCAGTCATTTTGGAGAATGACCTAGTACAAGGACTATCCAGTCAGTCTGAAGCAGCCATCACCCACTTCCAAGCCAAGCAGGACCCTGATGTGGATCTTTCAAACATCTTTTCCAAGGATAATTCACATTCCCAGTCTCCAGCATCCACTTCTGAGCCAAGAACCGTGAGTAAGCCTAACCACACTGTGGCTATTGACTGGGGAAAGATTGATAATAAGAAATGTATGCAAGCCCAACTCATGAACCCCACCTTAGTGCTTGTCCACAATATGGCTGCTTAACTTGGGGGAGGTAATCAGGGGGAGGTGTATAGATGCGAGCCTCTGTTGCTGACCTCACCATTAAAAAGGACAGTGCCGTCAAGAGGAGAAGGATGATCGGAAGCCTATCATGTCTGGCTAATATTAAGAAGGGGGAGGAATGTGACGACATGGACTCTCATGGGTTAAAGTTTCTTAAAATTCAGCCAGACAGGATGATAGATTGTTTATAGACGGGGAATAAGTCCCTCATTATTTTTACAAGACTCTTGTTGACTCATGTAATTGTGTTGGCCACTGAAAGCCAGACGTATTGTTTCTCCAGACTCTTCCAGTAATCATTGTATTGTAGTTGTGTATTGCTAAAGTGATTACCTTAGTAGCCATTATCTAGTCTATGCATTCCAGACTACATGTATTCCCTCAGTCTTTCTGTAGACATCATTTGGATGAACATTGTCCATGCAGCTTGAGATTCATCCAATGGGAGAGGTGATCTTGTCCAACCTATCGATGAGGACGCAGTGTATCCAAGTGGAAGGCTGTGGCTATAAAAGGGATTTCTTTAAGCCACCAGGTTGTTGAAGGTTGATGGATGCTTATGGATCCAGTCTAAGCTTTTAGGAGCTGACTAAAGGATCAGGATACCTTATTGCTTCAATCTAGGGACTCCGGTTCCGGTTGGAGACCATATCCACAGTCTAGGGATTTCGACCCCGGCTGCCAGGATTGTATCATCCTACCAAGGACTACTTAAGGAAGAAACCCAGGTTGGGACAATTTGGTCACCTGGCTACAGACTTTGCAGATCTCAGCCAGCTTCCTAAATCCGGCACTGTTCCTTTCTCGGTGGGTGCCCGCCGAAAGCGGGGTGCTGCTGGATTGGAGTAAGTGGCCCTGGAAGATCTGAGGCAAGGACATTCTAATCCCTGGTGAGCCAGCGGAAGGGTGAGACTCTGTTGCCTATTACATTTGTGTGTTTTGCTCGTTAAGTGTTATGTGCCGTTAATTGTTTGGGGATCCAATAAAGTCTAATTATTGTGGTTCCCTCACCCTGTGTTGTCTGAGTAATGTTACGCCCACGGTTAAGGAGGCCGGCGTTCAGGTGGGATGAGCCCTGAGCCACGCTGTCTTTCTAAAGGCGGCAGGTTTTAGTGGACGAGAGCTTTAACTGCATGAGAGGACACACACTAGCTAGGGACCCCAACGTAGAGAAATACTTTGGCGTAGTGTTGGGGCTCTATTGCATTGATCAATTCAGTAGCTAAATTTCTCTTTATTCATATGTTCATGGCAGTAATGCAGGTTCCATTTTTCACATTTTCATTCTTACATATAGCTATTGGATTTTTCATGTCAGTATTCACACAGCAGTTTTTGTTATTACATGTATTCCCCTTGCATAGTCACTGGTGTGCATACCTTATCTCCATATAGTGATTTTTTTTTAGTTTTTTGCACCCAGTTCAGACTTAGAATGGTGTTCCAAACGTTATTCCTTATTTGTATTGTTTCTCCAGACTCTTCCAGTAATCATTGTATTGTAGTTGTGTATTGCTAATGTTATTACCTTAGTAGCCATTATCTAGTCTATGCATTCCAGACTACATGTATACCCTCAGTCTTTCTGTAGACATCATTTGGATGAACATTGTCCATGCAGCTTGAGATTCATCCAATGGGAGAGGCGATCTTGTCCAACCAATCGATGAGGACGCAGTGTATCCAAGTGGAAGGCTGTGGCTATAAAAGTGATTTCTTTAAGCCACCAGGTTGTTGAAGGTTTATGGATGCTGATGGATCCAGTCTAAGCTCTTAGGAGCTGACTAAAGGATCAGGATACCTTATTGCTTCAATCTAGGGACTCCGGTTCCGGTTGGAGACCATATCCACATTCTAGGGATTTCGACCCCGGCTGCCAGGATTGTATCATCCTACCAAGGACTACTTAAGGAAGAAACCCAGGTTGGGACAATTTGGTCACCTGGCTACAGACTTTGCAGACCTCAGCCAGCTTCCTAAATCCGGCGCTGTTCCTTTCTCGGTGGGTGCCCGCCGAAAGCGGGGTGCTGCTGGATTGGAGTAAGTGGCCCTGGAAGCTCTGAGGCAAGGACATTCTAATCCTTGGTGAGCCAGCGGAAGGGAGAGACTCTGTTGCCTGTTACATTTGTGTGTTTTGCTGGTTATGTGTTATGTGCCGTTAATTGTTTGGGGATCCAATAAAGTCTACTTATTGTGGTTCCCTCACCCTGTGTTGTCTGAGTAGTGTTACGCCCACGGTTAAGGAGGCCGGCGTTCAGGTGGGATGAGCCCTGAGCCATGCTGTCTTTCTAAAGGCGGCGGGTTTTAGTGGACGAGAGCACCCACTGAGCCCCGTGTTTCCACACCATGTGCCATTTTACATCAAGCTATAATACAGTGTGCCATGTGCCATTTCACATCCGGCCATTATACACCGTGCCATGTTCTATTATACATCAAGCCATAATACATCGTACTATGTGCCACACCTGACCTTCAATGGGTCTGAATTGCAAAACATAGCTCAACCTTTAGACAAAAAATGGCGTTTCACCTGTAAAAAAGGAGAGCGGTCATTTACTCTATAATCTCATACAACCCTTTTTACTATGTAGTTTGGTGCATAATGATAAAGCCTCGCGCAAACAGCAATGCCCGCGGACTCTGGGGTCCTAATGACACCATTTTAAGAACTCAATTTACTCTAGAAGTAAATTTCAGAAAATGATAAGAAAATGACAAAAATACTCAAGTCTTGATGACTAAGAAAATTGGAGGCATCCGGTGGCACAAGGGAGTTGTATCGCGGCTCGGAAGTTGAATTAGATAAACTACAAGAAAAACATCTACAATATTCTGTAATAATAACAAGTGGTTGTAAATGACAAACGCAGCTCGGCCGCACCTAGAAAACTCAGCTCTGCTTCTTCTGTCCGGAAATTATGAATAAATGAATAAAAATAATCTTTTACGACTAAAATATTCCATGACAAATGCAGCGTATTTCTTCATGATTTTTCTACGTCTGCCCTCCCGCCATATAAATGTTTCAGTGTTACAGAATATTGAATTATCCTCCATCTTCACATCGGCGGAGCCGGATTCTCTGCGCTGTTCTCCCAAATTGTCTGTGGCTTGGAGAGAAGCGGGAATGCTTGTTAATGTCAAACCGCTATTTTGTAAACAGAGCACAATGTGACCGTCTGCAAACACAAAGCCCAAACTATTACCAATTATTGCAATCTTCAGGTGAACACCCGGCACCTATTACTACCATCATTACCCCGGCAAGACAAAGCTCTTAGCATCACTGGCAGAGGAGAGGGCTCTCTGTAACTGCCTGCTAAATCCTCGTTTTTCAGATTCTGAAACTTACCATCCCAATTAAAGAGCTACTTTGCTTTTTACCAATTAATCTTGTTAGAAATTTGCCCCCAAATTAGCAAATTACTAGTTGTTCTGCTGTAGGAACTTTCAGGGATGAGGAGCAATCTGCAGGAGGAGGTGGCATGAAGTGTTTCATTCCTCTGCAGCTCCTCCTCAGGAGGTATTGTGCATTACATCACCGGATCCTCCAGGAAAATAGACAGCTAATTGATAGGCTAAACAACAATCCCCCCTCATGACAGATAAAGTTTTTGAGTGGCTGATAGCTGGGGTGGGTATTGATAGTGATTCCCACCCTCCGGCTTGTCTGTCTTCCCCCTGTTATTTATGCTAATTATATTATAAAATCGTTTTACTAAGTGACTAGAAGGACCTTGCTGCTGTCATACCCATGTGACCAGAAGGGGCGGGGCCCCAGCCAACATAGCTGATACCAGGAAGAAACATTATTTTTCTGTTGGCTGAGGCCCCACTCCTTCCTATGACATCAGCACAGGTCCTTCTAGTCACTTAGTAAAACAATTCTATAATATATTTAGTATAAATAATGGGGAGGATGGACATGCAGGGGGGCAGGAATCACTATGAATAATACCCACCCCAGCTATCAGCTTCTGCCACTCAAAAAGCTGCTCATTTTATAAACTTTACTTGCTTGTGTTTCAATACCTATACATCTGAGCTGACAATTAAAGGTATCTATAGAATCAGCCGGATAATGCCAGTATAGCACTGGCTTTAGGTTATATAGAAAAATCCTGGTGATTGGTGTGCTTTAAATAAGGTTTCAAAATCTGTACTCATTATGTTTTTTTCTGCATTTTACAATCTATACCATTTAGATAGCTTACATAACAGGATGGTGCAATGCTTGGCATAAAGGCCAAATAAAGGCTTGGACCTACTTATAGAACTGATTTAACCCATTAGTGCCTGGGTATATCATAATGTAAGCCACCATATTGGTCACAGAGGTGTTGACAGAGGTACTGCAGTCTAATGCACCAGAAAAAAATAGTTTCATTTTTTAAAAAATATTACTATCCCCCCCCAACCTATTGTCCTATTGTTCTTTACTCTGTAAACTAAAAAAATCCAAAACGTAAAAAAAAAAAAAAAAAAAAAAAAATTTGGCCGAATCCATGATTAAAATCTGAAACGTGAAATTATTTTATCAGTATGTTAACTTTCATAAAAAAAAAATAATAACATGCTACAATTTCTGTTTTCCTAAAAAAGACAAAAAAGACCAAATAGAATAAAAAGAAATAAAAAAAAAATCATATGTATCCGAAAATGAAACCAAATAAAAAAATAAAACAACATAAAACCAGCCTTCACATGAAAAGAAAAACAAAAAATGTAATGGTTCTAATCATACTGTGACAGAGACCAATTTTTTTTTTCAAGCTTTTTTTTTTTTTAATTTTAAATTAAAAGTAGTAGAACAGAAATGTATTGAACTGGAAAATCAAGTACCGTATTTTTCATTTTATAAGACGCACTGGATTATAAGATGCACCTCAAATTTAGAGGAGGAAAATAGGAAAAAATAATTTTTAATGTTAAAATGAGGGTCCGTTTTATAATCCTAGTGCGTCTTATAATAGCACACCAGGGGGAGCGGCGGTGGTGGAGCGACTCAGGAGGGTCATAGGAGGCAGGGTCAGCTATGCTGTGGGCTGGGAGGAGGGGGTGTCGTGGCTCAGGAGGGTCAGTGGATGGAGAGTCAGCTATACTGTGGGCTCGGGGGGTTTTCCTTCAGCATGGAAAGGATTCTGCGATCATCCACCACTATTATCTTTCTTGAGCATCTAGGCCTTTTTGAGTTCCCTAGCTCACCAGTGTGCTCTTTTTTTCCAGAATAAACCAAACTCTTAATTGTCCACCCCTAACATTACTGCTAGCTCTCTAATAGATTTGTTTTCTTTTTTTTCAGCCCAATTATGTTCTTTTTCTTCGCTATTGACAACTCTTTTGACTGCATGTTATGGGTTCACAGCAACAGCTAACAAATACAAATGCTGCACCTGGAATCAGCTCCAGACCTTTTACATGCCTAATTAGTGATGGATTAATGAGGGAATGAACCCATTAAAGAGCTTTTGAGATAATTACTTTTGGTCCCTTTAAAAAGAGGCAGCTACATATTAAAGATCTGTAATTCCTAAAACCCTTCCTCCAATTAGGATGTGATTAGCCTCAAATTAAAGCTGATAATATTAAAAAAATTAAAAATGCATATTGATTACATAACTGTATATTGAAAATATTTTGGTAAACAGGTAAAATGCCAAAATTTGTGTCACGGTCCAATTATTTCTGGGCCTAACTGTAAAGGGCTGTTTTTTGGGCACTACAGCCTAGCCACAATTTTTTGGGGGGAGGGAATAAAAGTTTGCATTTTTAGATATTTATTATATCTATTAAACAAATTTTTTTTGGTCCTCATTATTTCTTAGTTTTGTTCGTTTTCTGCTGGCCTATCATGTAGGACTAAGAGCCATAACGTTTTTTTTTGTCCATCTACATTACTGTAGCACCCACGGGGCAAGGGGTTAAACACTCATTGCCGGGCCGGTGATGTCGGGTCAGTGATGCCACGGGAGGCCCTGCCCGGCTTCATGGCTCCGAGGCGTACAATAAAAGGAGGATTGAAATTGGATAATGGAATGAAAGTTTGTGGTATTCGGCCAGGGATTAGCCACCACTGCGGGTGCTGTCCTCCGGTGCTGGTGGTATTGCAGCAAAGATTGTTCTGCTCACAGGTGGAGCGGGGCCGAGGAGGATGATGGGGATGATAGTTGGCCGTTTGCGCCACAGCACAGGGCAACGGCAATGATAGACTGAGGCAGCGGGTGCAGGTCAAGATCTATTTACTCCCAATTCTGGTTCTGCACTCAGGCTACTGGTCTCCGCTGTGATGGGCCCCAGCTGATCCCGGGAAACTCCAAGGTCACCGCCGGTGCTGTCAACTGAGAGACCTTCCTCCTTGCGCTTGGTGTTGGATCCCCGTGGCCTGAAGCTACTTTGGGACCCCGGTTCTTGTAACTCAGCTACCATCCCGTATGCAGGTGACGTGAGTCCGCTTTGGGGCCTGACCATAATCCCGACCCTGTGTGCCACTGTGCTTGGGTAATTGGTGGTGGCCAGAGGGACGAACAAACCCCCTGTCCAGCAGATTCTGGTAGTCCAACATAGAGTATGTTCCACCCTAGGGCTCTGCACCCTGCTCTGCGCCGGTTCTGGGGGAGCAATGAAGCTCTTCCCTCAGCAACTGTGTTTCTCTTCTGTCTTTCCAGGTCACCCGGTCATCTCCTGCCTCTTCCAGTCGGGCAGGTCCTAGCTGGAGAAGCTCTTAAGCACTCTCTCCAGTGACCGTGATGTTCTGTGTCCCAGACTATTCTGAAGTAATTTTCTGTATGTTCTGTAACTTCCCCAGTGCTGCCCCACCTCCCAGGACGTTGCCCTGGTAACCGGGAATTTCCCAGGCTGGCTGTCTTCCTCAGTTGTGTAACTGACTGGCTCACTAACTAGGTGTTTGTGTAAATGTTGTATAAGTGCTAAACACCAGCAATTAACCTCTTTATTACCCGGAATCAGTACTGCACCTTAACTGAGACGCAGTACCCTGTGGCGACTGAAGCCTCAGGGGCGCCACATTGCCGTATGAGGGCTTGTTTTGTTTTTTTTTGCTAGACGAGTCGTTCTTTTGAATGACACCATTGATTTTATCATGAGATGCACAAAATATTTTTTTATTTTTTATTTTCTTTTTCATGTTCACTATATGGTAAAATTGACCAGACAATATGATTCCCCAGGTCAGGACGATTATGTAGATACCAAACATGCCTTTAATTAAGTGTAGAAAAAAAGGAGAAATTTGTAAAAAAACAAAATAAATATGACTGGGTGTTGAGTTATTTAGAAGGCACCAAATTTACACTGATATACAAGCTGTACAAGCTGTAGTTTTAATCACCCCGAAACACAGTGTCTGCAAATTGAGGTTCTGTTTGACATAAATCCGATTCCTAAGTCATATGAAAAGGCTCCTTAAAGGGCCACTTTTGACTTTTAGGATTGTTACCTCCAATAGGTTGCTCTAGAGTTCGTCTCCTTCCTCCCTGAAAGAGACAATTTGAATGTTTCCCAGTGGAGCATTCCAGCTATAAGACCCCTCACTGACAGCCAGACTGGTTTGTCAGGGCTCTGCAAGGAGAAAAGTTTTCCCCTTAGACCCCACTATAGCTTCTCATACAGCCAGATCATATCTCATACTTTACACTGACGAGGGGCAATTACCTCCAAAACACCATGTCTGCAAATTAAGGTTCTGCTCTGGCAAAACTCCTAAGTCTTATGAAAAGGCTCATTAAAAGGTCATTTTTGACTTTTAGAATTGCTACTTCCAATAGGTGACACTAGAGTTCATCTCCTTCCTCCCTGAGACAATTTGAATATTTCCCAGAGGAGCATTGCAGCTATAAGTCTCCTCACTGGAAGCCAGACTGGTTTGTCAGTCTCTGCAAGGAGAAATGTTTTCTCCTTAGACCCCACTATAGCTTCTAATACAGCCAGATCAGATCTCATACTTTGCACTGACGAGGGGCAATCACACCCCAAAACACTGAGTCTGCAAATTCAGGTTCTGATCTGGCATACATCCTAAGTTTTATGAAAGGGCTCGTTAAAGGGCCCCTTTTGACTTTTAGGATTGCTACTTCCAAGAAGTGGCGCTAGAGTTCATCTCCTTCCTCCCTGAAGGGACAATTTGAATATCTCCTAGAGGAACATTGCAGGTATAAGACTCCTCACTGGCATCCAGACTGGTATGTCAAGTCTCCGCAAGGAGAAAAGTTTTCCCCTTAGACAAGTTGTACACTGACACTGTACATTGTATCACATGGTCAGATCTTCAGATATAATAACATATTTCCAGAAATGTGAGGGGTGTACTTACTTTTGTGATATATTATATAACAGGAGTCGAGAGCGGGTGTATGGACCAGGCTCACAAACTGAGCCCGCACCATACCTGGCAGCTAATGGCTGTGTATCATAGCCAGGATTTGCCTCTAACAGCCATAGGTGGAATGGAGCACCATCTACGACTGTTAATCTGGTATATGCGGCTGTCAATCTATATGCCCATCAGCCGCCACGTGAAGTGATAGTGGGGCACTGATGGCTTGCTATGAAAGTGGGGAACCGTTGAAGACCCCTGCATCTGCCATCACAGAGCTCCAGAGAACACTAGCTAGGCCTCAAGGGAGAATGTGATTTTTTCCTTTATACTGCAATATTGTGGTATTGCTGTGTATAGTACAAATGATCAGACGATCAAAGGGTTCAAGTGCCCTTAAGAAAACTATTATGCAAAAAAGTACACAATAAAATGTTATAAACTTTGGAATCACATCTTTTGCCCCCCATTAAAAACAAAGTTACTAAAAAAAAAAAAATTACAAGTGTGGTATCACTGCACATTCTTAATAGCCCAAATTTATTAAAATAATAAACAAATGAACCCAATTTGTAAACTCCGCAAACAGAAAAAAAATAAAAATGGCAAAATGTGCGGTCGCCTAATTCCTCTTTTGAGTCCTTGGTGGAGTCGGCTTCCCCTCCCTCTCACCTGATCTCTCAACTATACTCAATCCTCATGGAGGTGTGCTTGGAGCCATATTTATGTCGATACCTGTTTGTTATTTAACTTTGTTCTTTGATAAACTCAATAAAAACGATTTACAGTACAAATGCCAAAATTGAGGGGATTTTTTTCACAATACCACAAAAAAAAATGATCAAAATGTCATATTTATGTCAAAAGATACTGTTAAGGAGAAATTCCACAGTTTCGAAAAATCTCCTTCTTCTTAACAGTGAATGTCTGCTGTAATCTCGTATTGAAGGTCACTGAAAGCCGGCGGAGAAATTCACACCACACAGATTAGCTGGTATAAATTCCTTCTCAGTGAAGGTGCACATGTGACGTGCTTTATTTTTACAAGCCTTTTTATAGAGTAATCGTGGGTTACTTTCTTAGTAAAATTCCTAAGTATGCCATTGGCTATATTAAAAGCATATGCAGAAAGCCTGTGACGTTTATCCATTTTTTGGGACTTCCCCTCCAGCCCCTCCTGTGTTCCAACTCCATAACTTGCAGAGTCTTTGTCATGTAACTCCCTTGCGCAGATGCAGCCACCATTGTTATCAATATTTTCATTCTGCTCCCTTGTTTCACGATATCAGCTGCTGACCTTGGTGTACACAAGCTTACAGTCTCTATCTTTTACTCATATAGAAAAGAAAGCTTGGTTATAGAAAAGTATATAGAAAAATATATTGTATTCTCACAATACCAATAAAAACATTGGATCTCCTGCAAAAATAAGCCATCAAACAGTTCCATCAATCTAAAAATACAAACACTACAGGTTTTGGAAAATGGTGACAAAATCGAAAAAACGTTTATTTTTGTTTGTTTTTTCAAATTTAAAGTTTAGTATTGCCATAATCGTACTGACGAGGAGAATCAAATTACAAGGTAATTTTACTACAGAATGTATCCATAAAAATAATTCTCCAAAATGGGGAGGAAAAAAATGAAAATATAAAAACAAAAATTGTCCACGTTAGAAATTGGTCAAAAGAAAAATAATTCGGAAAAAGAAGTGAAAAACACCAAAAATTTGACAAAAAAAGGCGTAAATGTAATGAACTATAACTTATTCAATAACTTGAAAATTAAAATATAGGACTCCTATGTCTGCATCAAGGTAAAAACAATAAAAATTGGAGGCTCACATTTTTTTTTCACCAAAAAGTAGTAAAACATAATAACCCAAAGAATAAAGTTTGAATGTTATGTATGCGCAATTTTTTTTCCCACCCGAAAAACAAAAGTTAATAAAAGTTAATGGTTGAATTGAAAATTATGTTGCAAAAAAACAAGATGGAAAGAAAACAAAGTTGTGGTTTTTGGATACAGAGATGCGTAAGTGAAAAAACTTCTTCCAAAATTGACAAGTTAATTGAAATTTTTTTTTTAGTATTTTTTTTTTTTTTTTTTAATCAAGATACCTTTAATTAATGAGTATTTGTTCAGTTGAGTTCTGTTCCAGCGTATTTGTATGTGTCCTCTATGGTAGGTGCGCAGCGATGACTGTACCCAGCGCTCTACACACAAATCACTCTTTTCCTCCAGCAGACGATGAGACACCGAGCTCCTACGCTAAATCCAGAGCAAATCATTCCCACAGCTCTCAGTGGGCGTCCTCACACGTCTCAGTGAAGGAAATCACCGTTCTTGCCAACATTTAATAACACAGACAAAACCGATCTCATCTCCGAGACAGGAAAACAAAGATGTGTAGGAACCGAGAGAAGGTCACCCGAGAACACAACATGTGGAGATAAGGAAAGATGCAAAATTGTGTTTTCTTCTCACTTTGAAGGTGAATCGAATATGGACAATATAGAATATGGACAAACCCAACACCATAACAGACGGACACATCACCTCACATGGCGGCATGTACAGCAATACCAAGGTGACAGATTGACAATGACCATTATGTATCCCACCAGCGGGACGTAAATACATCCAGCTTCATGGAAGAAAGATCTTCTAGGGAACCATTGACTAGTTTTTTGAGGTTTTAGAAGCAATCCAGTTCGAAACTACATGTTAATTTGGCTGAAAGTGAATTAATCGACTCATTATTTTGCATCTAACACCACCACTAAATACCATATTGACGTTACGATACTAGCGGGGCATGGCTGTAATCCAATGGCCCATGAAGCATGAGCTAGTGGTAGTGAAGTTCTGGGAAGTAGTAATAGTAATTGTAAGGAACAATCTGAAGAGAAGTGGGTAAGACCGTTCTCAGGAGCCGGAGACGGGAACTAGAATGAAGGTTAGACAGTGAGTATTCCATGTGGCTTTATGTAGGGCCAAACAGGAAACCAGATTTTTTTTTTCGGGTCACCATGGTCCATCTTACTAAATGGTGATTGCAGAGCTTCCGGTGGTAAGGCGTGGATTCCAAGCACAATTTAGCTGTCATGGTTCTGCTCTGTGGTGCTCTGCTCTCCAGCAGTTCTGGTGTTCTGTTTTGTATTTTGCGCCATTGGATGGGTGGTTTCCCACCCTCGGTTCCTGCGCTGGTGTTGGGAGGGGCCCCTCTCCAGTTCTGCCTCATTACAGGTGATTGCTCTGCTTCAATAGGGAGCAACCTTACCCGGAACGCTGCCAGTCATAGTTCCTGCCTGCAGTAAGTGCTCTGGCTCCTGTTTGTACTTTGATCTTGTTCTCCTACCCCAGACCTGTTGATACCCCTCTACTCCCGAGTTCCTGACTTATGTTGTTCCCCGATTTTTGACCTCCGGCTTGTACCCTGTTCTCGGCTCCACTTTTCCCCAGTGTACATTACGTGACTTCCTGGCTTCTGACCGCTGGTTTGTGCTCTGACCTTGGCTTTGCTTCATCCTAGTGTTCCATACGTGACCTTGTGGCTCCTGACCTCCAGTTTGTTTGACTTCCCTGTCACTAGTTGCATCTGGTGACACCTAGTGGTAGTTGGTCACATTAGCAAAGTGAATAATAGCGGCCACTAATGATCAATCCACAGAAGGACAATCATCTGAGTAAATACATCAATGGGAATCAGCTGTAAATCTGGCACATGTGGCATTGTTGCCAGCTGAGTGCATGCACAATTCTCTCCTCTGGATCTTTCCTCTGCATTTGCAGCCTCCTATAGGTGTATTGAACTTGTGAGCAGTGCATGCGCAGTACATCAGCAATGGAAGGGAGAGAACTGTGCTTGCACAGAAGGCAGGGAGCTGCACAGTCCTTCCCAGCAATGAATTTATTTTTTAACTCTAAAGCTACTGATAGGTTTCTTTTTAGGTTTGAGCAATTGATTTTGTTAAATAGTCCAAGAATAGTCCAATGTGACAGTTGGATAATGAGGGATAGGGGCCCATAGGCTTTCGGGCATGCTAGAGGGCTCTAGACTATCCATGACCTCAGGTGGAGATGCCTGAGTCCTGTTCCTGGCCCTGCTCCTGACCAGACCTAATCTGACACCCCCTCTCACCATGGGAGGACAACACAGGAGTGTGATGTTAACCACATACAAGGGAACCAAAACTCTGACACACACATACACAGGATTAGACAATAAGAGATTCAGGAGTAAAACAAGAACAGGAAGGAAGTTATAAAAGACAACTGTAGTAATCTCCACAATCGAACAAGGCAATAAGCATTTCTTCCACCAGATAGTCTAAAACACCATACCTCATCACGCCAACTAAGATAAACTATAGCTGGCATAGGTGGAAGGATTCAACCAGCATAAATAGGAGGGGGGCAGATGTGATTGGCTTCCCCACAACATCTGATCAAAGGATACTAACAAGCAGACAAGCAGAGATTAAATCTTGCTAATGTGCGTAGGAATCACCACACAGGAGGTTGGTGCCTGAGTCTGCCTGCATTGATCCCACATAGCAGAGAATTTCTTAGGCAGAGTGTCAGGATCTGTAAACAAAGAAAAGGAAGTTCTCCAATAAAATAAAGTCCAACTTAATTGCAAGATATTAAAATCCATGTTTGGTCAAAACAAACTCAAACGCCTTTCAGGCGTGGAGCCCTTGATCACTGAGCGTTGAACAGTAACATGGGAGAGTATTTAGAAACACACATGACCAATCATGAACAGAAGCAACTTTTTTTCCAGGGTAACCTTGATTCATACGTCCTTTGCAAAAATTAACCCGCCCAATTCCAGCCTTGCTGAAGCATTCCCAGATCATCACCGATCCGCCTCCAAATTTCACAGTGGGTACAAAACACTGTGGCTTGTACGCCTCTCCAGGTCTCTGTCTAACCATTAGATGACCAGGTTTTATGCAAAGCTGAAAATTAAGTAAAGAAAATTCAACAAACATCTTTGTAAAGGACATATGAATCAGGCCGTATACAAGGTTATCCTGGAAAAACAGTTCCTTCCTTCTGCTCAGGCAATGTTCCCCAACTCAAAGGACTATTTTTTCCAGCAGGACAATGCACCATGCCACACAGCTAGGTCAATCAATGTGTGGATGAAGGATCACCACATAAAACCCTGTCATGGCCAGCCCAATCTCCAGACCTGAACCCCATTGTAAACCTCTGGAATGTAATCAAGAGTAAGATGGATAGTCACCAGCCATCAAACAAAGAAGAACTGCTTACATTTTTGCACCAGGAGTGGCATAAGGTCATCCAAAAGCAGTGTGACAGACTGGAGGAAAGCAGCCAAGACGCAGGAAAGCTGTGATTAACAATCATGGTTATTCCATAAAATATTGATTTCTGAATCTTCTTGAGGTAAAACATTCTTAGTATTGTTGTTTCTAAATGATGATGAACTTATTTTCTTTGCATTATTTGAGGTCTGAAAGCAATGTGCATTCTGTGCATTGTTTTGTTATTTTGACCATTTCTCATTTTCAGAAAAGAAATACAAAATGTATTGCTTGGAAATTCGGAGACGTTGTCAGTAGTTTATAGAATAAAAGAACAATTTACATTTTACTCAAAAATATAAAGAGAAAAATCAGAAAAACTGAAAATTTGGAAGTGGTCTTTTAAATTTTGCTAGAGCTGTATATAGTGTCAGACTGGTTCAGCAAAGGCACACTAGTAGCATTGACCTCTGGGTGCCCACTGACCAACTACATGCAAAAATTATATTCACAAATTTACCTATGCTTGCATATAATAATATAATGGGTAATTTGTCAAGGGGCCCACCATTTTCCCCAGCCTCGCCACTCTGCCAATCCCTTCACTGACTTCCCATCGCCCAACGACTCCAGTTCAAAACACTAACCATGACCTACAAAGCCATCCACAACCTGTCTCCTCCCTACATCTGTGACCTAGTCTCCCGGTACCTACCTGCACGGAACCTCAGATCCTCACAAGATCTCCTTCTCTGCTCCTCTCTTATCTCCTCTTCCCACAATCGCATCCAAGATTTCTGCCATGCCTCCCCCCAAACTCTTTGTTTGTATTTCCCCATTTAGGAAACCTCTGGCCACTAATAATACACTTAATGCATCTTTTTGCCATCCTAAACATGTTCTGAGGAACATTCCAGTGGGAGAATTGGTCCGTACGAAGAGAAACAGTTCCAGCCCAGCTACATACAAAAAAGAGGCACAAAGGGTTAAAGACAGACTTAGCGCACGAGATTACCCGGGGTGGGTGTTAAGGGGGCTTTACACGCTACGACATCGCTAATGCGAACTCGTTGGGGTCACGGAATTGGTGACGCACATCCGGCCGCATTAGCGATGTCGTTGCGTGTGACACCTATGAGCGATTTTGCATCGTTGCAAAAACGTTCAAAATCGCTCATGGGTGACATGGGGGTCCATTCTCAAAAATCGTTACTGCAGCAGTAACGAGGTTGTTCCTCGTTCCTGCGGCAGCACACATTGCTCCATGTGACACCGCAGGAACGAGGAACCTCTCCTTACCTGCCTCCTGGCCGCTATGCGGAAGGAAGGAGGTGGGCGGGATGTTCGTCCCGCTCATCTCCGCCCCTCTGCTTCTATTGGGCGGCGGTCCAGTGACGCAGCTGTGACGTCGCTGTGACGCTGAACGAAAGGAGGCGTTTCGCCGGTCACAGCGACATCGCCGGGCAGGTAAGTATGTGTGACCGGTCCGGGCGATGTTGTGCAGCGATTTGCCCATGTCGCACAACAGATGGGGGCGGGTACCCACGCTAGCGATATCGGGACCGATATCGCAGCGTGTAAAGCGGCCTTTAGACAGAGCAGAGCATATAGTTGACAGAGTAAATAGAGCAGACCTCCTTGCCGACAAATCTAAACAGAGGGATAACGATAATTGTTTTATTACCTTCTCTACCCAATTCAGTGACCAATTTGACAGTATAAAAAATATCATAAAAAAAATAATGCTGCTAAATGTAAATGCTGCAGTTTTGTCAGCAAGAGTGATACCTTTGTATCTTTTCACAACGGTAATATCTTTAATATTAACACTTTCATTAATAGTGATCATGAGGTATATCTGATAGAGTGTGAACAATGCCAGATCCAATACGTAGGCTGTACAGTGGGGCCCCTTAAAAAACGTATACGTAAGCACATGTCCGACTCAATGAACGCTTAGGCTATGTGCCCACGGGGACATTGTCCTGCGGATATATCCGCAAGACATTCCGCAGGTGCTCCCAGAAATCCGCAACAGAACTTTCTCTGTTTCAATGCTGCAGATATACAGCGGAATGTCCTGCGGATATGGTGCGGACATTCTGCATTGAGGATACAGTACCATGGCTTCGGCACTGCATCCTCAATGCAGAACAAGTGCTGCAGTGATCGGGGTACTTACCTCCATCATGCAGCACCTCGCTTTCCGGCGGCCGGGTCACTGTCAGGCAGCGTCTGGTTCACTGTGCTGGAGGTGGGCGGGCCTGAACTAGCTCCAGCTGTCACATGACCGGAGCTCGTGCAGGCCCCGCCCACCTCTTCCTTCCTGTACCTGGCTGGATCCACTGCGCTGCTGTACACCGGACGGAGAAAGTGACTCGGGTCTCTATCAAGGCAGGTAAGTATATGGGACCCTGCGGAGAAATCCGCAACAATAATTGACATGCTGCAGATTTTTCCGCACGAAAATCCGCACGATTTCCGCTGCGGAAAAATCCGCAGCATGGGCACAGCATTTCCCAAATGCCATAGAAATGGCTGGGGAGTAGCTGTGCTGCAGATTTCTGGAAATTCCGCGGCTTTTCCGCGAGAAATCCGCGGCAAAATCTGTGCATTTTCCGCAGCGTGGGCACATAGCCTAACACCATTGGTATCTCTGCGGTATCAAGACATTTTGCCACAGTTCACAAGGGCAATTTGACAGCCTTTAAATTCAAAGGTATACAGAAGGTTTTTAAACCATTGAGAGGAGGCGACTATAGGAGAAAGCTACTTAATCATGAAAGCCGGTGGATTTTTATGTTAGATACTCGCCTCCATAATTTGATCTTATGCTATTGATGTTTTTGGGGAAAAAAAGAGGGAAAAGATTTTTTTTTTTTTTTCTCTTTCCTCCTCTTATACCTATGGGCAATGTTCTTTTTATATATCTTGGCTCCCATAATGTGTTTTGACAAATGAATGTGATCATCTACATCTATAAATTTATATAGTGGGCTTTTATTGTATTTATTGATTTTCATGTCCATTTATGAAAGAAAAAAAGAAAGAAAAAAGGATATGTATATTTATTTATATATAAGACTTTTGTACCTAAATGTCAATGGATATATATTTTTTCTTTGCTTTATCTGGATGGATACTCATGTAATTTATGGTTAGATAAATACTTCATAATCTTTTTGTACTTTTCTCTTGTGAACCTGTGATTTTACCTGAGCAGTGTATACTCCCCTATGTAATTAATTTATTGAGAACATGTGGGTTACTCCGCTGCTTAGGAAAAACATTTAGGGTATGTGCGCACGTTGCTTTTTACCTGCTTTTTACCTGCTTTTTTGCTGCTTTTGTCAACTGCAGCGTTTAATGCCAAAATGGTTGTGTTTTGCTTTTCAAGCAAAGTCTATGGGAATTTGGGTTTCTTGTCCGCACTATGCAGTTCAAACTGCAGCCTTTTTCTTGCAGAACTTTGGTCAAAAACTCAGCTTTGCAGTGCAAAACCCAAATGGCAAAAACAACTGACATGTCAATTGTTTTTGCCATTTGGGTTTTGCACTGCAAAGCTGAGTTTTTGACCAAAGTTCTGCAAGAAAAAGGCTGCAGTTTGAACTGCATAGTGCGGACAAGAAACCCAAATTCCCATAGACTTTGCTTGAAAAGCAAAACACAACCATTTTGGCATTAAACGCTGCAGTTGAAAAAGCAGCAAAAAAGCAGGTAAAAAGCAGGTAAAAAGCAACGTGCGGACATAGCCTTATAAATATCCTTCTAGTCTTGTACTGACCATGACCTGAGGAAGGCGTCCCACCGAAACGCGTAGTGGTATACATATTCATCAGTGTGAACAAGCCGGTGTCTTTACTTGAGAAATGGATATATATTTTTCATCGAATTGATACAAATAAAGAAGCATTTTTATTTATCCCTTTTGGAGTCCAGCTGGATCCTTTCCACTGTTTTGTTCTATTACCTTCTCGGCTTGCTGCCGTAATCCGTGCCGGACCAAAGGTGATTAACAGGAGGATATATTCAGGCTTGTCTCTGCAGTGGTGAGCGGTTTTGTTCTTTTTTTTTTTATATATTTGTCTATTTCCCCCATACTCTGGAACGCTCTACTTCAGCATATCAGGCTCTCAGCTACCGTGGAAAGCTTTAAGAGGAACCTCAAGACCCATCTCTTCCAACAAGCCTACAACCTACAATAACCCTTAGTCCTGTAGACCACTGCGCAACCAGCTCTGTCCTCACCTATTGTACCATCACCCATTCCCTGTAGACTGTGACCCCTCGCGGGCAGGGTCCTCTCTCCTCCTGTAGACTGTCAGCCCTCGCGGGCAGGGTCCTCTCTCCTCCTGTAGACTGTGAGCCCTCGTGGGCAGGGTCCTCTCTCCTCCTGTAGACTGTGAGCCCTCGCGGGCAGGGTCCTCTCTCCTCCTGTAGACTGTGAGCCCTCGTGGGCAGGGTCCTCTCTCCTCCTATAGACTGTGAGCTCTCGTGGGCAGGGTCCTCTCTCCTCCTGTAGACTGTGAGCCCTCGTGGGCAGGGTCCTCTCTCCTCCTGTAGACTGTGATCCCTCGTGGGCAGGGTCCTCTCTCCTACTGTAGACTGTGAGCCCTCGCGGGCAGGGTCCTCTCTCCTACTGTAGACTGTGAGCCCTCGCGGGCAGGGTCCTCTCTCCTCCTATAGACTGTGAGCCCTCGCAGGCAGGGTCCTCTCTCCTCCTGTAGACTGTGAGCCCTCGCGGGCAGGGTCCTCTCTCCTCCTGTAGACTGTGAGCCCTCGCGGGCAGGGTCCTCTCTCCTCCTATAGACTGTGAGCCCTTGCGGGCAGGGTCCTCTCTCCTCCTGTAGACTGTGAGCCCTCGTGGGCAGGGTCCTCTCTCCTCCTATAGACTGTGAGCCCTCGCAGGCAGGGTCCTCTCTCCTCCTGTAGACTGTGAGCCCTCGCGGGCAGGGTCCTCTTTCCTCCTGTAGACTGTGAGCCCTCGTGGGCAGGGTCCTCTCTCCTCCTATAGACTGTGAGCTCTCGTGGGCAGGGTCCTCTCTCCTCCTGTAGACTGTGAGCCCTCGTGGGCAGGGTCCTCTCTCCTCCTATAGACTGTGAGCTCTCGTGGGCAGGGTCCTCTCTCCTCCTGTAGACTGTGAGCCCTCGCGGGCAGGGTCCTCTCTCCTCCTATAGACTGTGAGCCCTCGCAGGCAGGGTCCTCTCTCCTCCTGTAGACTGTGAGCCCTCGCGGGCAGGGTCCTCTTTCCTCCTGTAGACTGTGAGCCCTCGTGGGCAGGGTCCTCTCTCCTCCTATAGACTGTGAGCTCTCGTGGGCAGGGTCCTCTCTCCTCCTGTAGACTGTGAGCCCTCGCGGGCAGGGTCCTCTCTCCTCCTGTAGACTGTGAGCCCTCGTGGGCAGGGTCCTCTCTCCTACTGTAGACTGTGAGCCCTCGCGGGCAGGGTCCTCTCTCCTCCTATAGACTGTGAGCCCTCGCAGGCAGGGTCCTCTCTCCTCCTGTAGACTGTGAGCCCTCGCGGGCAGGGTCCTCTCTCCTCCTGTAGACTGTGAGCCCTCGCGGGCAGGGTCCTCTCTCCTCCTATAGACTGTGAGCCCTCGCGGGCAGGGTCCTCTCTCCTCCTGTAGACTGTGAGCCCTCGCGGGCAGGGTCCTCTCTCCTCCTGTAGACTGTGAGCCCTCGCGGGCAGGGTCCTCTCTCCTCCTGTAGACTGTGAGCCCTCGCGGGCAGGGTCCTCTCTCCTCCTGTAGACTGTGAGCCCTCGCGGGCAGGGTCCTCTCTCCTCCTATAGACTGTGAGCCCTCGCGGGCAGGATCCTCTCTCCTCCTGTAGACTGTGAGCCCTCGCGGGCAGGGTCCTCTCTCCTCCTATACCAGTCTGTTTTGTACTGTTAATGATTGTTGTACGTATACCCTCTCTCACTTGTAAAGCGCCATAGAATAAATGGTGCTATAATAATAATAATAATAATAATAATAATAATAATAGTAAGTTGAGAGGTAAGTTTTATTTTTACCACAACAGGAAAACAACCCCTGGAATGACTACGGAATTGCTGTTTTTTCAGTTCCATCCTACGAGGAATTTTTTTTCACCATTTTTCAGTACATTATATGGTAAAATGAATGATGTTATTCAAAACAACTACTCAACTAACAAAAAAAACCCAATTCCCATCCCAAGGGGTTGACTGGTTCAGTAATGATTATGAGAGATGTAGGATGCAGTATAGTGATTAGGTTTTCTACAATATGTGTTCTGGGGCCGCTGATTTCTCACACCATTTCCTATTTACCATACATTTTTGTGTAAAGAGACAGATGGGTAGTTGGGCTTTGGGCCAGGAGTACCGACACCTGGTTGTGACTATTGTGAAGAGCCGTTTGTTAGCACTCACAGCGGAAGCACTGGAAGAAGACTTGGCAGGCGGCCACCATCACGGTAGGCAGCATCGCGCCATGCTGGAACACGGTTAATCTGTTTGTTACCGAGAAGCTGACAAGTTAAAATGTGATCTCCAGACTATAACCTTCTAATTGCCAACAGTGTCATCCCTGTGGAGGTCATAATAGGAAAAACGGAAATCTACTAAATGGCCCCCGTCCACATGTGTTCACTTAAGCTGCAAAGATAGGGTCAATTCATGTGTCCCCTCACCAAGGGCCACAAATAAACTTTTCTCCCAAGTTTCTTTAGAACTCTGTCTATATTTTTTTTACATAATTTTTGTATTTGTGCCGCCCCCAGTAGGCCTGTGATGTCACGGTGGTCGGTCACGTTGTTCGAGTGGTGATGTGGCCATACCAGGTGCGTGCCACCGGCTTTGTGATGATAGTTAAAAATAATATTTCAAAAAAAGGAGCTAAAAATAAGTAAACAATTTGTGACACCAATTGGAATGTTTGGCTATGGTATGGCTGGGCACTGCTGAAGGTCCCCAGGAGTTAGGTGGTGATGAACAGTTCCAGAAGGTTGTCCCCTCACCTCCCCAACTAGGGCTGGTTCCTGGGGACGTTGAGGTAAGGATGGTGCAGCAGTAAAAAATCAGCCAGAGACAGGACAAGGAGTTTTTACCTTTTACTGAATTTCTGCAGAACAGTCCCAAACTTTCTATACACCATACACTAGGATGGTGGTCTGACCTGCCCCAATGAGAGTTTGGTTTCTCTGCTGTGTGGTGGTAGTATATTCCTCCTGCTGCTTCCTCCGTACCTGGGAAAATAAATTTTGAACTTCAGGGATTTTCAAGACAGTAAAACTCAGGATCCTTGATCCCTTCCAGCGAGCAGGCGACTTGAATCCTATAGGAAAACTTACTGTTGCTTGTAGAAGTTTCCAAATTCAACGACATCACTGAATTCCTGAGCAAATTTACTGCTCCTTATAAAAAGGCTCTAAGGAGTCTCTAAGTTTGCCACTGACCCTGAAAGTCTAGGTGGCCTAGGGACTGATACCCTAGCAATTTGCAGCTGGCCACTCCAGAGGTTTCAAAAGTTACCTCAGGCCAGAACCATCTTCATTTTACACTCCTCTCACACACTCACCCTGACAGCAACTCCAACTGACTTTACCTCACACTACAGTCCTCCCCTTTCTCCTTCTAGCGCGCACACAAGCCTTGTTATCAGCTCAGGTGAACAGCCCCACATTACTGAATGGGCGGGCAGCAGGGCATGTTCTTCAGGCTTTGATTGACCCACCATTGACATAGGGCAAATACTCTGAATGGAGCAACTTACTCTGTAGTTCACAGTTGGAAAAGTGGAACAATGGGCCGCAGGGAAGGTTACCATCTGAGGACCACCATCTGCCCACCCCTGATGTAGATCAACATAACAATTTTTACCACCATGATGACTATGGGAATCACTCTGGTGGTAATCTTCTGCCAAGTTTATTCATGAATGGTAGTGAATTCCTAAAATATTGACTTCCATCTTAAAAATTGTTAAAAAACCATTTTGAAGCGTTAAAAGCATTAAATTGTAAGAGCAATATATTTGCCAATCTTTATACTATAAAAATGTATGCAAATTTATGAGGAAGATATAAGGGGGGTTAGTCAAATTAAAATAAAAATATCTGACTAATCGGGGAGTCAACAAAATAAAAAGGTTTTACTGTTACTGGAATTTCGGCCACTGCTCCATTTTCACCACTTGGATCTTTAGCTATTTTTTTAAAAAAAAAAAATGTACTGCAGCCAAAAATTGGTCTAAGGGCGGCTTTGCACGTTGCGATATTGCACGTGCGATGTCGATGGGGTCAAATCGAAAGTGACGCACATCCGGCATCGCAGTCGATATCGCAACGTGTAAAACTTTTTTGATACGATTAACGAGCGCAAAAGCGTCGTTATCGTATCATCGCTGCAGCCTCCGACATTTTCATAATGCCGATGGTGCGACAGGTACGATGTTGTTCCTCGCTCCTGTGGCAGCACACATCGCTGTGTGTGAAGCCGCAGGAGCGAGGAACTTCACCTTACCTGCCGCCGGCTGCAATGAGAAGGACGGTGGTGGGCGGGATGTTTACATCCTGCTCATCTCCGCCCCTCCGCTTCAATTGGCCGCCTGCCGTGTGACGTCACTGTGACGCCGCACGACCCGCCCCCTAAGGAAGGAGGCGGGTTGCCGGCCAGAGGGACGTCGCACGGCAGGTATGTGCGTGTGAAACTGCCGTAGCGACAATAATCGCTACGGCAGCTTTCACTAGATATTGCACGTGCGACGGGGGCGGGACTATCGCTGCAGCATCGGTAACACATTGTTACCGATGTCGCAGCGTGCAAAGCCCGCCTAAGTGTTCATGGGCCACCATGGATAGCCCGCCAAAGGAAAAAAACTTGATTCTCTCCATGGGTGATGTTTATCTCATTGGAACATCTTTACTGGACAGTTGACAAAGACCAGTGGGTTTACTCGAGCAAGCGAAACTGGAGAAGAGAGATATTAGGTAAGTATAGAGGCGTGACTTGAAGTTCGTTGGCCCCAAAGGAAGTATTTCAAGTCGACCTCAAAACTATCATGGGCCTTAAATGGTATTGATCTGCACATATGGGTCAAAAGGAGCCTTTTGGGACCCATAGACTACGAACAACGGGTGCAATAGAAAACTCTGCATAAACCATGGAAGTCAAAGTAATTATAGCTTCATTGCCACTTAGTTTATTTTTTTTATAAATCTTACACAACACCTTTATCTTTGAGGTGTAAACATGTGAAGAACCTAAAAACATTTTCAAACAAGTAGAAAGAGAACCAGCTACAAAGGATGAGCGGAAGTTAGAGCTTGCCAGGTTAGGCTGGATTTTAGTTACCCGAACTTTTGTGCTTTAAAATGGCTGTAAAATGGTCGTAGTAAAGCCTAGGGGGCTGCAAAAGGAAGCAAATTGAGGCAAGAGCATGGCAAGTGTTAAACAAACAAATGCGGATAGGGAATAAACAAAATAAAAAAATGACGTAAGCTCTCACCTATTTTTGATAGCCAGTGCAGATAAAGCAGACAACTGCGGGCTCCAGCCCTCAGCTGGCAGCTTTACCTTGGCTGGTTATAAAAAACAGACCGGACCCCACAATAACGTAATTCATTAGAGTAATGGCCCACAACTCTTATTGATTCTTTTGGAGCTTTGTTTTGAGAACATTCTCAGAACGAGGCTCCCAGTCAGCGATAGGTACAGAATTTCTTAAGAGGATTGTTTTTTTAATTCAATAAATTGGTGTCAATTCACAGATGACATCAACACCACAAGAAATCAGGAAGAGTCGTGAAAAGTGCCACTTCTAGGGCAGCTGCGGGCTGCTATTTTTAGGCTGGGGAGGCCCTAAATAACCATGGGCCTTCCCAGCCTGATAGTATCAGCCCCCAGCTGTCCGCTTTACCTTGCCTGGTTCTCAAAAATTTTTAAAGTCTGTGTTTGAGACCCAGACACCCAGTGTCTGGAAATTCAAACTTTACCATTGGGATTCGCTCATTCCTATCAGCTGCTATTTGTGCCCTTGTACCGATCAAGGGTTGGTATTTATTGGGGGGAGCGGGTATACGATAGACCTTTTTGTTCAGGACTAGATAGGTGTGTTGAATGCCACGTTTTGCTAAGATTCCCCTTCTTCTCTATGAAGTCCTCGTGTACTATGGTCAGACTTTGTAGCTAGACTAACTTGTGCCCTCGATGAAAACAAAAACTTGTTTTCAAAAGCCTCGCCATCATTTTAGCTTAACATATTGTCCCTTCAACTCAATCCTTAATGAACTTTTCATGCGTCAGCGCGATCTTTAGACTAATAGACCAGAAAATTAAAATAAAGCTTTCATATTTTATAGTTGAGCACCATTTGGCCATTAAAATAAAAAAAAAAAAAAAAAAAATGTTTTTCCAGCAAACCTATTAAAAATAATCATTCATCGCTCTGTCACTGTAGCGCCGGGCATAACATTAAGAAATGCATTATTTTGTTAGAATTAATTTGTTTGCATTTTCCTCTTTCGCACCACTTGTTCTTTATGGTCAAATGATAAATCTTTATAATATCTATAATTTCCGGTTGTTTACATATTGCAGACGTATCTGCTTTTGCAGAACGGAGAATGAGACCACATTGGTCCTTCCGTACGTCGGGTTGACAATCGCCAGCAACTATCTTTGAACTTCAGAGAGGTTTTCAAAAACGCTCACGTTGCAAATTGACGTAAAACTATGGAACTGCCCGGTGGTCAATTGTACTGGAAGTAAAGTTATTGATGGCAGCAGCGAGGTGAGAAGTTTGTGCAGAGACCAGTCATGGCCAGAAGTCTTCGTGGTTCATACACATCATTTTTCTAGGGTGGGCAAAACATATAACTTGTGCCACTAATCGTAGAAACAAAGGTTCCGTAATGTATTATTATGTGAAGGTATTCAAATTAGCAATCGTAGAGGTCAACATTGACCCTTTATAGGGCCTAAGGTCATGCTAGGTATGGGGAAGTACCAAGCGCATGGCGAAAAGAAAGGGAAACCCTGTGTCTAGGATGAGGGAAGATGGTGACCTGTGACCGAACCTACTGCTGGTTCCTGGGGTCCCTCACAACCCTAGATAGGTTCCGCATCTATGCGCCGAGCCAGATACCAGACCCTAGATATCCCTAGTGCTGGACCCTAAATAGGGAACGGGTGGGATGAGCTCTTCATCGATACCATTAAATACTATAGAAGACACAAGGTGGACACACAAGGGGAAAAGCATGACCTACTTATCATTAGATGATTCAGGCAAAAGTTCAGCAGAGATTTCAGCAACAACACCACAGAGGAGTACAAGCCACTTGCTTGTAACCTTGGATTGAAGGAACTAAAAATATCACCAGCACCAGTCCAAAAGAAGGAAGGAGTATTTAACCCTAGAACGCGCAATCATAGAAATCTACAATAGAAAACAAGTAACCTAGCAGGCCTGTGAGGCCCCAGGTATGCGTTCTAGGGTTACACAAGAGAATACTGATGATCAGCAGCTGGGTGGAAGGAGAGCTCCTGCTGGGTCCAAAAGGGAGAGAGATGAATCCAGCAAGAAAGTTACCTATACCAATGAATACTGACAGCAGGAGCAATGAAAAGTCAGGGAGCATTCTGTGCAGCCAAACACTGTGACCTTCTATGGCCAGAAACCACATGACTGTCTGTCACATGTGACACACCCGTGATGCCTTGCCACATGATTTAGGATTAGTAGCCAAATCATTAATTTCATATGTAAGTTTTAGAGTTTTTGCCACTCATTAGTGTAAAGCAGAACAATGCTTTGCACTGATGAGCAGCAAGAACCCCAAAACACATATTTGAAAATAGACATTCTGGTTTGACTGTGCCAAGGCTCCTTAGACTCGATAAACAGGTGGCATTGGATTCCCTGTTCTATTATTTCTGTGAAGAGGCTATTTTCATATTTAACTTCCTAGGAGAGCAATGCATGGCCTGTAAGCCTCCTCACACCAACATTTCAGAGACACTTTGCCTCTAGGGACTGTTCTTATAACAGCAAACAGCTGCAAAATGTTGACTTATAGGTGTATGTGGGTAAGTTGAAGTGATGTTGGTTACATGGAACTGTGTTGTTGGAAGGTGGTGATATTACTTACATGGGCTGTACACTGGAGATCAAAATTAGAGAAAAACACACAATTTCCTAAATGGTGCGGTCATTGTGTCGTCCTATGTGATTATATCCTAAACTCACAGGATTTTCTGCTTATTTCATGAACTGAATTTTTTGTAAAGCAAATAATAAAAATATAAAGGAGAAAAATGAAAAAGAAATGGATCAAAATTAGAGAACACTTCAGATTCCTGCAAGTTATTGGTGTTAATCTGCACCTAGGGCTAATTTCCTTAATTATCTGACAAACCCTATGTAACTGGCAGCCTAACTTTCTAGTTTGTACTGACTTTGCAAAAATTGTGTGCTGTTCCAAAATGACTGAAACCCTCCGGCAGCAGGTTGTCCAGATGAAGGCCAAAGGGGTGACCCTATCAGCCATAGCAAGAGAAGTTGGTCATTCCAAGTCAGTGATTTCAAGAATGTTGCATTTTTACAACAACACAAACTCTTTCAAGTTCCAAGGCTGGTCACCCCTAAAAGACAAATTCAAGAGAGGACAGGGTAATGCGGAGAATCTCCATGTGTAATCGTTTCTTTACTGCAGCTGGAATTGTTAGTCAGTTCAGCACTGAACAGGGTAAGGATTTGTCTCGTCATGCAGGGTCACAACGTTTAAGAGCATTTGGGCTGAAAGCCCACTCTGCAGTGACCAAATCTTTCATTAGAAAGAATCACAAGGCTAGACTCACGATAGGTGAGGAGCATGTTGTGTGGACAGAGGAGAAGGGTCCACAGTTCATTTTAGTGATGAAAGCAAGTTTAATTTATTCGGTTCCGATGGAAAACATTATGTTCATCGACAAACTGGGGAAAGACTGAACCCAAAGTGTGTTAAGAAGTCAGTGAAAGGCGGTGGAGGAAGTGTCATGGTTTGGGGAATGTTTTCTGCAGCAGAAGTTGGACCTCTCATACAGCGACATGGCAGAGTGACTGCAAGTGTGGATCAGAACCTTCTTCACAACACGTGGTTCCTTACTTGTGTCCATGACTCAATCAGCAGCAAATTTCATGCAGGACAATGCCCCCTATCACACAGCAAAACAGGGAAAGCAGTTCCTGGAAAAAAATGAAATGGCCACAGCCTAGAGTCCTGATCTAAACCCAATAGAAAACCTCTGGAAAATCCTTGGTGACAAAGTTATGGACAAGAAACCCACAACAGACAAAGAACTGTGGGAGAGAATGGAAAAAGAGTGGAGCAAAATCCCACCAGAGCAGTGTGTGAGACTAGTGATGTCCTGTGGCCGCAGATGTGCTGAAGTCATTCACAGCGATGGCCGGTGCACGTCCTACTGATTGTGACTGTTGTTACCTGCAGAACATTTACTGATCATCTCTCTCTGTGCTATAGTCATAGCTGCTCACTAATTAGCATCATCACGTTCTGGGCAAAATAAAGGTTTTATGTTGATAAACTTTGGCTCTTTTGTAAAACCCTGTTCTAGTGGCATGGTGCACGCCTTACCCTGTTCTAGTGGCATGGTGCACCCCTTACCCTGCTCTAGTGGCATGGTGCACCCCTTACCCTGCTCTAGTGGCATGGTGCACCCCTTACTCTGTTCTAGTGGCATGGTGCACCCCTTACTCTGTTCTAGTGGCATGGTGCACCCCTTACCCTGTTCTAGTGGCATGGTGCACCCCTTAAGGCCCCGTTAGATGCAACAACGTATCTAACGATATATGGCCGGGGTCACGGATTCCGTGACACACATCCGACCTTGTTAGCAACGTCGTTGCATGTGACACCAACGAACGGCTGTTAACGATCAAAAATACTTACCTAATCGTTGATCGTTGACACGTCGTTCATTTTCGAAAAATCCTTGATTGTTGAGGACGCAGGTTGTTCATCGTTCCTGTAGCAGCACACATCGCTACGTGTGACACCTCGGGAACGACGAACAACAGCTTACCTGCGGCAGCCGGCAATGAGGAAGGAAGGAGGTGGGCTGGATGTTACGGCCACTCATCTCCACCCCTCCGCTTCTATTGGGTGGCCGCTTAGTGATGCCGCTGTGACACCGCACGAACCGCCCCCTTAGAAAGGAGGCGGTTCACCGGCAACACCGACGTCACTAGGAAGTAAGTCCGTGTGATGGCTCCTAACGATTTTGTGCGCCACGGGCAGCGATTTGCCCGTGACGCACAAACGAAGTGGGCGGGTGTTTTCACCAGCGATATCGCTAGCGATATGGCTGCGTGTAAAGCCCCCTTTACCCTTTTCTAGTGGCATGGTGCACCCCTTACCCTGTTCTAGTGGCATGGTGCACCCCTTACCCTGTTCTAGTGGCATGGTGCACCCCTTACCCTGTTCTAGTGGCATGGTGCACCCCTTACCCTGCTCTAGTGTCATGGTGCGCCCCTTACCCTGCTCTAGTGGCATGGTGCACCCCTTACCCTGTTCTAGTGGCATGGTGCACCCCTTACCCTGTTCTAGTTTCATGGTGCACCCCTTACCCTGCTCTAGTGGCATGGTGCACCCCTTACCCTGTTCTAGTGGCATGCTGTACCCCTTACCCTGTTCTAATGGCATGCTGCACCCCTTACCCTGTTCTAGTGGCATGGTGCACCCCTTACCCTGTTCTAGTGGCATGGTGCACCCCTTACCCTGTTCTAGTGGCATGCTGCACCCCTTACCCTGTTCTAGTGGCATGGTGCACCCCTTACCCTGTTCTAGTGGCATGCTGCACCCCTTACCCTGCTCTAGTGGCATGGTGCACCCCTTACCCTGTTCTAGTGGCATGGTGCACCCCTTACCCTGTTCTAGTGGCATGCTGCACCCCTTACCCTGCTCTAGTGGCATGGTGCACCCCTTACCCTGCTCTAGTGGCATGGTGCACCCCTTACTCTGCTCTAGTGGCATGGTGCACCCCTTACCCTGCTCTAGTGGCATGGTGCACCCCTTACCCTGTTCTAGTGGCATGGTGCACCCCTTACCCTGTTCTAGTGGCATGGTGCACCCCTTACCCTGTTCTAGTGGCATGGTGCACCCCTTACCCTGCTCTAGTGGCATGGTGCACCCCTTACCCTGTTCTAGTGGCATGGTGCCCCCTTACCCTGTCCTAGTGGTATGGTGCACCCCTTACCCTGCTCTAGTGGCATGGTGCACCCCTTACCCTGCTCTAGTGGCATGGTGCACCCCTTACCCTGTTCTAGTGGCATGGTGCACCCCTTACCCTGCTCTAGTGGCATGGTGCACCCCTTACCCTGTTCTAGTGGCATGGTGCACCCCTTACCCTGCTCTAGTGGCATGGTGCACCCCTTACCCTGCTCTAGTGGCATGGTGCACCCCTTACCCTGCTCTAGTGGCATGGTGCACCCCTTACCCTGCTCTAGTGGCATGGTGCACTCCTTACACAAAACCAGAGCATGGTCATCAATGGAGATTACATTATTTCTGAAAAAAGCGAGTGATCAGACATTGTTCTCTAATTTTGATCTCCAGGTTGGAAATGAGAAGGGTTAAAGTTGTCCCTTATAGTTAGATGTGTCAGGATTAATATACAGTGCCACAAACCAGAATTAGTTTTTTTAGTCTTCGGATCCCTCATCAAGGACTTAACTCCTTAAACTTTTCTCTTTTCCAGCAGGGACGTTCAAAGTCGCGGCTTCCTCTGTCACATCAGTCACATTTGACTCTAGAAGCTGAATTCAATTGAAGCCGCTTGATCTGCTTTTGTTCTCCCTCCGCCTGACAGGTTGTCTCATTCTCTCTGTTCCGAACTATAATCTTAACTTTGTTTATTTTCATTTCCCAGACTCCAGAGAGTCTGACGAGAAACAATGAAACCCAGATACACGGATCTCTTCTGCTACATCAAATACGTCCTATTAATATTTCACGTGGGTTCTCGCTGCAGTGACTCGCAGAGCGGTGGTGATAGTACTCTACTGTGGCGGAGTCAGTTTATAGCTCTTGACTTTAATATGGAAAATATTGAATAGGCTTCAATCTATTCCAATCATTTAGTAAATAGGGCAAAAAATTAAAATGCCCTAGACACTTAATGCCTTACTCGACAAGGAAAGTGGATTGTAGGGGAAGAGTGTCACGCTAGGTACGGGGGAGTACCAAGCGAGCAGCAAAAGTTAAGGGGAGGGGGACCCTTGCGTCTAGGGAAGGGTGAGATGGTGACCCTTGACCAAACCTACTCCTGGTCCCTGGGGTCCCTCACCACCCTAGATAGGTTCTGAGCCGGATACCTGACCATAGGTGTGATGCTCAGTCACTAGGTTTAGGTAGATACAACTAGTAGATAGCGAATAGAGGAGTAGTTAAACAAGCCGAGGTCGGAGAGCAGGAGGACACAACAAGATACAGGGAGCAGGTGGAGGTACAGGCATGGGTCAGGATACCGGGAGAGCACGTATAGTATACAGGGAGCAGGCAGAGATGTGGTCGAGGTACAAGCCGGAGGTCAGAAGCCAAGAGGCAACGACAGAGTCAGAGGAACGGGTGGAGAAGGATAAACTACGATCCGGGGTTGACAGACAAGATCAAAATAGTACACAAGTGGGAGCCAGAAGCACTTACTACGGGACAGGAACTACGACTGGTGGCATTCCGGGTGAGGTTGCTCCCTAATGAAGCAAAGCAATCACTCGGAACGAGGCGCATGGGAACAGACCCCTCCCAGCACCAAAACAGGACCAAAGACAGGGAAACAACCCATCACCCAAGCTCAATACCAACAGCAGAACATCAGCTCTGCAAGAGTGCAGAGCACAAGATGCTCCTCAAATCAGAACTGTGACACTAGGTATCATTAGTGCTGGACACTAAATACGGAATAGGTGGGATGAGCTCTTCGTCAACCCCACTAAACGTTAAAGGAAGACAAAAGGGGGACACACGGGGAAAATGCATGAAGTACTTATCCGCTGATGACACAGGAAGGAGTTCAGCAAGCTTCAGCAACAATACTACAGATGAGAGCAAGCCACCTGCTTGCAACCAGAGCTAGAAAAACTAAAACTGAATAATCACCAGTACCAGTCCAGGGAAGATAGAGTATTTGTAGTGCCCATCCCCGTCAGGTCCCGAGGCTGCCCCTCCTCTCACCTGCCCGCTTCCAGTGTGGTTCCCACACGTGCTCCCATTCCCAGCCTCCGGCAGTGGCGTCCTTCCTCTCTCCTGCCCCGCAGCTTCGCAACCTCCTCTCCTGCTCCAGGTCTTGCCACGGTCTTTTCACACTCCCGGGCTATGCGGTCTGCTTCTGTCCCGGAGTCGGCTGCAACCTCTTCCTGCTTCCAGGCCACACGCAGGACTTCTGTAAGTGCTCATAGGGTGTCCACGCTCCCTTTCTTAAAATGGAAACATACCATTACCTGGAAGTGACATCAGAGGTCACCTGTTACCTAAAGGGTATTTTAGTCCGCCTCCGCTGACAGAAGGCGCCTGAGCAATGTTGCCTGTGGCGTGCTGCAATTTCTCAGGTCCCCAGTTGTTACTGTGTCTAGTCCCTGTTCCAGTCTCTGGTTACTAACCTCTGTCTCATCCTAGAGCCTGCTCACCTCCATTGCCTGTGTGCTATCACATCATAGCCTCTACTGCAGTGTCGTCCAACTGAGCTAGCGCCTGTCTGTCACCGCACATGAGTCTTAACCACAGTGCCATCTCGTTTCTGCCTCCATCTTGGTGCCGCTATATCCCGGACTCCTGTACTGGACATTGTGACTGTATCTGTCTGTAAGAGACGGTCCCCCTCTGGTCCCTGGCTGCCATGCATTTAAGCCTTCTGTTGGAAGCGTCACACAGTCCCTCTATGGGGGTTTGCTGCTGGTCGCTTCCTCAGGGGAGTCCGGGGCACGGTCCAGTGGGTCCACCCCCGAACGGTCACTGCCATTCGGTGAGCGTAATAGTATTTACGCACCAAGTGAATACTGATGATCAGCAGCTGGGTGGAAGGTGAGCACCTGCTGAGTCCAAAAGGGGGAGAGATGAAAATCCAGCAGGAAAGCTACCTATACCAATGAATACTGACACAGGAACAATGGAAAGTCAGGGAGCATTCTGTGCAGCCAAACACTGTGACCTTCTATGGCCAGAAACCACATGACTATCTGTCACCCATGACAAAGGGTCTGGCTTAAAATGTACTAGCGGCAGCACTAAAATATGGCACAAAGTAAGTTTAAACAAGAGGTGGTGTAAATTTAGACTAAAGTGTCTAAAGATGTCTAAGGATGTGCGGAAATTTGATTGTGAAAAATTTGGCACATTACGTTGCCTAAAAATGATCCTGTCTAAAAATTTCATGATTTTAGTAAATGTGCCCTAATGCGTTTTAACTAGAAGAAAATGAAAAAAACTCTGTATACCCTCATACAATATATATTGACGTTGCCTTATGATGCGATACATAAACAATTCATATTTTTATAAAGACCCTGAAATTTAAAGTGGGTTTTTAAAACTTTTCAAAAGTTAGCCAAAAGTATAGAATAGTGAAAAGACATTAGCAGGTCTTACAACTGGGATCCGCCAGTGCTTTAGTGGTCCTGCAGAAATGACGTTCTGTCCATTGGTCATGTGACTACTGCAGTCAATCACTGACCTCAGCAGTCATGCAATGTACCTGCAAATGTCACTGCTGAGGCCAGTGATTGACTGCAGCAGTGAAGTAAATGATGGATAGGTCATTAACACCACAGGAGATCACTAGTGAGTCAGTGCCGTTAAAGCGAGGAGCAAATAATGCTTCTTTATTTATGACATTTCATGCTCTGGCAACTTTGGAAAACTCCCTAAAATTCTTTAAATTGGAGCTGTACTTTCAGGCAACTTGAACTCAGTTGATAAATGATGTGTTATATAGACAATTTGCAAATCACTTTAGTTATACATTAAACACTGTCTTTCCCCTGGAAAAATCACTCCACGGTGCAGACGACTTGGTATCTTCCTGCTATGTCCTGCTGTCCTCAGTCTGGTGTTAACTTTATTCTGTCTCTTAGAGCAAAGATGATGGTGGTGGGGGCAGTTCTGTATACCTCAATAGGAAGTGGGCATGGGTCTTTGTCTCTCTACAGGAAGGGGGGTGGCAATATGTCTGTCTACAGGAAGTGGAGGTGACTTTATGTCTGTCTACAGGAAGTGGGAGTGGCTTTATGTCTGTCTACAGGAAGTGGGGGTGGCTTTATGTCTGTCTACAGAAAGTGGTGGTGACTTTATGTCTGTCTACAGGAAGTGGGGGTGATTTTATGTCTGTCTACAGGAAGTGGGGGTGATTTTATGTCTGTCTACAGGAAGTGGGGGTGGCTTTATGTCTGTCTACAGGAAGTGGGGGTGGCAATATGTCTGTCTACAGGAAGTGGGGGTGACTTTATGTCTGTCTACAGGAAGTGGGAGTGGCTTTATGTCTGTCTACAGGAAGTGGGGGTGGCTTTATGTCTGTATACAGGAATTGGGGGTGGCTTTATGTCTGTCTACAGGAATTGGGGGTGGCTTTATGTCTGTCTACAGGAAGTGGGGGTGGCAATATGTCTGTCTACAGGAAGTGGGGGTGGCAATATGTCTGTCTACAGGAAGTGGGTTTGGCAATATGTCTGTCTACAGGAAGTGGGGGTGACTTTATGTCTGTCTACAGGAAGTGGGGGTGGCTTTATGTCTGTCTACAGGAAGTGGGGGTGGCTTTATGTCTGTCTACCGGAAGTGGGGGTGGCAATATGTCTGTCTACAGGAAGTGGGGTTGGCTTTATGTCTTTCTACAGGAAGTGGGGGGTGGCTTTATGTCTGTCTACAGGACATGGGGGTGGCTTTATGTCTGTCTACAGGAAGTGGGGTGGCTTTATGTCTTCCTACAGGAAGTGGGGGGTGGCTTTATGTCTGTCTACAAGAAGTGGGGGTTGCTTTATGTCTCTCTACAGGAAATGGTGGGTGGCTTTGTATGTCAACAGGAATTGGGGGTGGCATTATGTCTCTCTACATGAAGTGGGGGTAGCTTTATGTCTCTCTACAGGAAGTGAGGGCATGTCTTTGTCCCTATATAGGAAGTGGGGGTGGATCTTTTTTTGTCTACTGGAAGTGGGGGGTGAGTTTTGCCCCTGTATAGGAAATGAAGGATGGAACTCTATTTCATACAGGAAGTGAAGGCGGGTTTCTGTCACTCTACAGGAAATGGGTATGGGTCTGTCTCTATAGGAAGTGGAGGTGGGTCTTTGTCTCTATAGGAAGTGGAAGCGGGTCTTTGTCTCTATAGGAAGTGGAAGCGGGTCTTTGTCTTTCTACAGGAACTGGGAGCGGGTCTTTGTCTCTATAGGAAGTGGGGTGGGTCTCTGTCTCTCTACAGGAAGTGAAGATGGGTATCTTTCTCTTTACAGGAAGTAGGTGTATGTCTTTGTACAGTTAGGTCCAGAAATATTTGGACAGTGACACAAGTTTTGTTATTTTAGCTGTTTACAAAAACATGTTCAGAAATACAATTATATATATAATATGGGCTGAAAGTGCACACTCCCAGCTGCAATATGAGAGTTTTCACATCCAAATCGGAGAAAGGGTTTAGGAATCATAGCTCTGTAATGCATAGCCTCCTCTTTTTCAAGGGACCAAAAGTAATTGGACAAGGGACTCTAAGGGCTGCAATTAACTCTGAAGGCGTCTCCCTCGTTAACCTGTAATCAATGAAGTAGTTAAAAGGTCTGGGGTTGATTACAGGTGTGTGGTTTTGCATTTGGAAGCTGTTGCTGTGACCAGACAACATGCGGTCTAAGGAACTCTTAATTGAGGTGAAGCAGAACATCCTGAGGCTGAAAAAAAAGAAAAAAACCATCAGAGAGAGAGCAGACATGCTTGGAGTAGCAAAATCAACAGTCGGGTACATTCTGAGAAAAAAGGAATTGACTGGTGAGCTTGGGAACTCAAAAAGGTCTGGGCGTCCACGGATGACAACAGTGGTGGATGATCGCCGCATACTTTCTTTGGTGAAGAAGAACCCGTTCACAACATCAACTGAAGTCGAGAACACTCTCAGTGAAGTAGGTGTATCTGTCTCTAAGTCAACAGTAAAGAGAAGACTCCATGAAAGTAAATACAAAGGGTTCACATCTAGATGCAAACCATTCATCAATTCCAAAAATAGACAGGCCAGAGTTACATTTGCTGAAAAACACCTCATGAAGCCAGCTCAGTTCTGGAAAAGTATTCTATGGACAGATGAGACAAAGATCAACCTGTACCAGAATGATGGGAAGAAAAAAGTTTGGAGAAGAAAGGGAACGGCACATGATCCAAGGCACACCACATCCTCTGTAAAACACGGTGGAGGCAATGTGATGGCATGGGCATGCATGGCTTTCAATGGCACTGGGTCACTTGTGTTTATTGATGACATAACAGCAGACAAGAGTAGCCGGATGAATCCTGAAGTGTACCGGGATATACTTTCAGCCCAGATTCAGCCAAATGCCGCACAGTTGATCGGACGGCGCTTCATAGTACAGATGGACAATGACCCCAAGCATACAGCCAAAGCTACCCAGGAGTTCATGAGTGCAAAAAAGTGGAACATTCTGCAATGGCCAAGTCAATCACCAGATCTTAACCCAATTGAGCATGCATTTCACTTGCTCAAATCCAGACTTAAGCCGGAAAGACCCACAAACAAGCAAGACCTGAAGGCTGCGGCTGTAAAGGCCTGGCAAAGCATTAAGAAGGAGGAAACCCAGCGTTTGGTGATGTCCATGGGTTCCAGACTTAAGGCAGTGATTGCCTCCAAAGGATTCGCAACAAAATATTGAAAATAAAATTTATTTTTTGGGGTTTGGTTTATTTGTCCAATTACTTTTGACCTCCTAAAATGTGGAGTGTTTGTAAAGAAATGTGTACAATTCCTACAATTTCTATCAGATATTTTTGTTCAAACCTTCAAATTAAACGTTACAATCTGCACTTGAATTCTGTTGTAGAGGTTTCATTTCAAATCCAATGTGGTGGCATGCAGAGCCCAACTCGCGAAAATTGTGTCACTGTCCAAATATTTCTGGACCTAACTGTATCTCTACAAGAAGTGGGTGTGGGTGTTTTTCTCTCTCCAAGAAGTGTGGGCAGGTCTTTGACTCTGTACAGGAAGTTAAGGTGGGTCTTTGTCCTTCTACAGGAGGTCGGGGGTAGGTTTATGTCCCTCTACAGGTAGTGGGTCTAAGGTCTATATCTCTCTACAGAAAATGGGGGCAGGTATTTTTCCCTCTACAGAAAGAGAAGGGACAACTCATTTTTCCTTTATAGGAAGTGGGGGTTGAGTTTTGTGTGTGTACAATACATGGAGGGGCATTATTTGTCCCTCTAAAGGACATGTGGGCCAAGTTTTTGTCCCTTTAGAGCAAGTGGTGTGAAGATAGGGTGGGTATTTGTCCCTCTACAGAAAGTGGTGGGTGGGTCTTTTTCTCTCTACAGGAAGTGGTTATTTTACTCTCTACAGGAAGTGATGGATGGGTCTTTTTCTCTCTACAGGAAGTGAAAGCTGGGATTCTGTCCCTCTACAGGAAGTGGGGGGTGGGTGTTTGACTCTCTACAGGAAGTGAGAGCCACTCTATGTCTCTCTACAGGAGGTGGAAGAGGGGCTTTATCGCTGTACAGGAAGTGAGGACAGGTGTTCGTCTCTCTAAAAATTGGTTGGGGTGAGTCTTTTACCCTCTACAGGAGGTGGGGGCAGTTCTTTATCTTCCTATAGGAATTAAGACAGGTCATTGTCCCTCACCAGGAATTAGGATCTCTTCATTTCCTGTCTGTCAAACTGTATACATGCAAAACAGAGAGACGGGCTTTCAGTCCTCGACACTCAAGTCTATATTAAACGTCAGGAGCAAGGTATGCCCGGAAGGGAAGGAAAGGTAGTTCCAGCACCTGCAGTGCTGGTAGAATGCTAATGATTAGGAGCTGCCCAATGGAAAACAAAAGTGAATGGATGTAGATTATGTGAATTTGGACAGTTCCTTCGACATTAGACTGATATGTGCAAGAAAATTATTATAAGAATTCAGCTTTTAGTTCTTCTTTGACATAAGCCGGGTTCACTGCGTTCATAAAACGAAGGCAAACATTTTAAAGTGTAAAGTGGAGCTGATGTCTGTATTAATAACCTCAGCTAAGAATTCAATTAAAATCCCAATAACGAGGACAGCTCAATCGTGAAGCGCAGAATTTCAGAAGGTCAATATTTTAATCTGTAAAGCAACTTTTTTTGTAATTCTTACATTTTCCCGAAGACTGCGACGGCCCAATATCTACACAGACGGGAAGTTTTCTATTTTGGCAGCTTAACAAATGAAACGCACGTTGGGATATACCGAGTCAGCAGAGCCGAAGCTCCACTTTATGTATTTTATCTTTTGCTGTCTGACCTCACACTGACTTGATCCGGCATATGTTTGCCGCCATGCCTTGTCAATTATTTCCCTTTAATCTTTTTCTCAAGGCTGATATAAAATAGCTTACATTATTCTTTCTATCCCCTACAGCACTTCACAGTTTGCATTATTATATTTTTTTCCCAGTACTTGCTAATGTCTTTGTTATGCCGGACTAGCCTCAATCTCCCTTCCAGCTACAGACAGCTGCACATCGAAGGACATTTATGGCATTGGAAAAGCTGGTATTGTGTTTAGCCTTCAATATTTTGCAAAAAAAAAAAAAGCTGACAATTGTCAGATTGCAAAGGATTCTAACGGGTAAAATGTGCAAGCGAAATTTGAGTTATAGAGTAAATTGAGACGAGTACATCAATACAAATCAAAATTTGGGTAAAAACGTTAACCGAACCTCAAATTTTAACAATTTGCATTTCGCTTTGTACAAACCTTCTAAATTGCCCACTGCTATGGGCGTAAAGATCGCGGTCGCAGAGGGTGCAATCATGACCGCGAGTATGTGGAAGGGGGGCCCGCCAATGCCAGTGCCTATTTCAGTTGGATGTGCGTTCGAAGACGCAAATTGAGCTGAAATGTATTGTGGTGTAGAGACCCACTGGGTTCCTCCACCGCAATTCATGCCACCGGCCAATCACAGCCTGGCAGCTGACATCAGAGGTGGTGCATAGCAGTGACATCATGCGTCCTCCATAGCGGTGATGCCAAAGTCAGCTGTCGGCTTCTGTGTCAGAAACAGAAGAGAACGCCACATTTTGTGGGAGCAGAGGAAGATGAGAAGAATTGTTTCAAGTGTTAGAAAACAATAGCAAGACAAGGAACAACTAAAACAGGATCGGCTCAAGAGGGTGGACATTATACCAGGAAAGGGCACAGGATGGTGGACATTATTACTGGATAGGGACATTGTACTAGAATTATACACTGAAGGGGTCAAGGGTAGCGGACATCATGCTAGAAAGGGGCCCATGATTGGAGATATTATACCAAAAAAGGGACCCAGGATGGCGGATATACCAGGAGGGGGCTCAGAATTGGGGACATTATAGTAGGAAAGGGCCCAGTATGGTGGACATTATGTACTGTTGTGTACCACGATGGGGGAATTATACCAGGATGGGGGATATTATAACAGAAGGTGGTCCAGGTTGGGGGACATTATACATGGAAGGGGTCCACGGTAGGGGACATCATGCCAGGAAGGGACCCAGGATTGGTGATATTAGGTAAGGGCTCAAAATGGGGGACATTATTCCAGGAAAGGGCCCAGGATGGTGGACATTATTAGTGGATAGGGACATTATACCAGGAAGGGGCCTAGGATGGGGGACATTATAAAAGGAAGGGGTTCAAGGTGGGGGACATTATACCAAAACGTGGGACAATATACATAGTAGGGGCCAAAAATGGGGTACATTATACCAAGAAGGGACCCTAGACGGGGGATATATCTGGAAGGGGCCCAGTTTGGGGGACATTTGAGGAAGGGGCCCAGAATGGGGGACATTATTACTGTTAGGGGCCCAGGATGGGGAACATTATACCAGGAAGGGGACCAGGATGGGGAACAATATCCCTGGAAAGGGCCCAGGATCGGGGACATGTATTACTGGAAGTGGCCAGGATGGGGGACATTATTTTCGAAAGGGGCCAAGGATGGAAAACATTACTAAATTGTACATTTTAAAATCTGTTTTCTTTACTTTTTTTACTGGTTTTAATAGCTCCCTTAGGGGACTTTATGAGTACACTGTCCAATCTCTTCTGCTGATCAGAGTGATGCTTCAGCATCATCAGCCTCAGCATCGCTCTGATCAGCAGAAATGTTGTGTCATTGTGAGTGCTGCAGTCTGCCGCCATTCACAGAAAGTCATAGCAGCAACAGGGGTCATCATCTGACCCCGCACTGCCATGCCAACCTATTAAACCCCTTAGATCGTGCTGTCAAACTCTGACAGTGCGATACAATGCAATCTGGCGGCATTCACCCTACGACAATTTTTGTATTTATTTATTTTTACACTATAGACACGCACACAGTGTCTATGATTGCTTGCAGTCAGACACACTGTCACACAGGGTGGGAGCACAGTCTGACTTCCGCCAATCACAGACACCAAGACTGCCGGTGGCCCCTGGAAGTAGTGTAAAGGGTGCTTTACACGCTGCGATATCGGTAACGATATATCGTCGGGGTCACGTCGGTAGTGACCCACTTCCGGCGCCGTTACCGACATTGCAACATGTAACAGAAATGAGCGACGATCAACGAGCACAAAAACGTGAAAAATCGCTGTTCATTGACACGTCGTTCATTTCCTTAATATCGCTGCTGCGACAGGTACGATGTTGTTTGTCGTTCCTGCGGCACCACACATCGCTGTGTGTGACACCGCAGGAGCGACAAACATCTCCTTACCTGCCTCCACCGGCAATGGGAGGTTACGTCCCGCTCATCACCGCCCCTCCGCTTCTATTGGACGGCTGCCGTGTGACGTCGCTGTGACGCCGCACAACCCGCCCCCTTAGAAAGGAGGCGGATCGCCGGTCAGAGCGACGTCGCAGGGCAGGTGAGTCTGTGTGACTGGTATTAGCAATGTTGTGCGCCACGGGCAGCGATTTGCCCGTGTCGCACAACCGACGGGGGCGGGTACACTCGCTAGCGATATCGCAGCGTGTAAAGTACCTTTTACAGCCGCACGGGAGACTCGGTAAGTATAACGCTTCTGCTTTTCCCTATTTTCTTTCTTTTTCCGATATATTGTTTTAATTACCTGAGTTGCTGGATTAAGATAAGTACCTGGATTTCCCTGAGAACTCCGGGCCCGGGGTCGGTGCACGGGTGTAACAGCTGTCCTGGACCACAGACACAGGGTGACTGTCACGGACAGACTAGGAACAAGCCGCCCACCAAGCAGAATCCTGAGGTACCCTGAAATATTTAACTCTTATACAGGGATTTGGATTTACTACAAGGTCCAGGAGATCACTGCCTATGGAAAGGTTGCAGTCCAAGTAGGGGGATAGTAGCCAGGCCAGGGCAAAACCAAGATGTCAGTAAAGTACCAAATCAGCAGGTAGAGGAAACGTCAGGAAACAGGCAGGGGTCAAAACCAAGATGCCAGACAGGGTACAAAATGCGAGGCAAAAGAAACGTCAGGATATAGGCAGAGGTCAAAAACACAGGGAACTATGGCACGAAACAAGCAGAGGGGAAACCAGAGGCGCAGCAGTACAAGTACACTAGGTTATATCTGGCAGGGAGAAGCAGACAAATAAAAGCATAAAAAGGGTGTGGTGCCTTCTCATAGGCTGGAGCTGCAAGCTGATAGCTTCACATGGAAAGCACACACCACCTAAGCCAGCCAGTGGTACTACAAGTACCAGGCATACCAAGCTTGGTGGATGGGTGGAGATTGTGCTCAGCAGGTCTACTAGTACTGACTCCTGCTCTATCACCGCCACCGCCCACTGTGGGAATGAGACAGCGCCTGGTGGCCAGAGCAGAAATCACAGCCACAGACTCTGGTGGAGATGTGTCAATGACTACTTGTCAACCCATGCGGATACGGACTTTTACAGTCCGAGTCTGCCCATCACCAAAAAAGACTAGTCTCGTACACATTTTACATGGCAATTGGAGATCTTGGGTGTGGCACCAATAAGGCTTCAGTCACCACAGAGTATTGCACCCAACTTTGGGTGTAATGTTAAACCCGGGTCCTGAGGAGGCCAGTCCCGGTTTCACTACTTACACACTCAAATACACACTAGGTTGCCCTGTTCCTACTGGGAACCTGGCTAGGCTTGAGGAATAAAGGGGCTGCCGACCAAGGGGCATTTTTTTTGATGCCTTCAAACAGGGGCCCAAGTCCCACTAGCTTAGGACCTCGGAGGGAGCAGGAGCAGCCAGCAGGGGGAGTCAGGAGCCAACACAACAGTTAGAGAGTTCTTGAGCAGGAGAGGAAAGGAGCAGACGTGTCTCATGGGTGCTCCGGTGGGAAGGAAGAAGAGTTCACACGGTTGCCGTGGAGAGAGGGCATCTGCTCCCCTCGGAATCGGCGCCACACAGGGCAGCAGGACCCTAAGGAAGATCATACTTCACATTGGTTTTCCAGAATCTGCCTGGCCACACAGCGCCCGAAAGTACAGTGCCAGAGAGGATCCAGGGCTTCGCATAACTTCGCAAGAGTACTACTTGTGAAAACCCGGATCCCCATGTAGCTTTAAGCCAGGGGATCCACTGCACAGGCGCTTCAAGGAGGAAACCCACCGAACACCAAACTGGACTGATCTCTAAAGGGATTCAGGTTCGACGGAGTCCATCATAGCAAGTGACCGGTATTACCTGGGTAAGCGGCACATCACAAAAATGAGTAAACAACCTGGACCGCAGCCATAGACTCTGACTCTTCATTACCGGTACCGCCGCTGTGCACTTCGGCGCCCGCCATTACTACTCCCCTCATCATCCTCCCCGGGGCCTGCTCCGCCTGTGGGGAGCGATACCATCCATAGCTGTTCTCACCATCTGCCCCGGAGGACAGCGACAGCAGCGGCAGCCGATTCCCTGGCAGTACACCACAGGTGGTGTCACGACATTCACCTCACTACTACCCCCATTATCCTTCTCCAAAACCATCTGCTGTACGCCTCGGGGCAACGGAGCTGGGCTAGGCCATCCGTGACAACGACAATCGACGGCCCGGCAACGAGTAGGTCAACAGCCTGCCCCGTGGGGCGCTACAGATTATTTTTGATTTCCTGCAAATTGATTCAGTCAATTGATTTTCCTCGAATAACTTGGCAATTTCGGCAAGTTTGAATTTAAAAAACTGATATATAATAGTAAAGTAATTGATTTATAAGGTCCATAGATTGCCATCAACACTCATACTCAATTGGGCTTAAAATATACATTTCTTATTTCGCATACATACACTATGGTCGACTTCACACGAAGCTGATTTACCTACAATGTGTGTGTGTGACGCCCTGGCGCCGCCAGGTGGTCACAGAAGTAAACAACATCCCACATAACATCTTCCCACACCGGGTCCCATCAGCCACAAAATCCTAGCCACCCACCTCAGGGTAAGAAGGACACACCAGTGGGCAGGACCAGTCGGATTGGGAGCGCCCACCTAGGAGTCTTGAGGATCCGAGGGCGGGAAACAGTTGAGTTGGGAAGTTGGTAGTTTTAAGTGGAAGTTGGAGGCCGAGTGGAGAGGAGTGAGAGTGACAGACTGTCAGAGGAAAGCTGAGCCTAGTGAAGTGTAGACAGGCTAGTGGCCCTGGTCTACTGGCTAGGTGGCAAGCAGTGGACCGTGTCCAAAGGAGAAGGGAATACGGTCGCGGGAAATCCAGAGTGGACTGGGACAGGGTTGGCTCCCACCGGTACCGACCGCGGAGATCCGGCCCGGAAACTGTGCAGAGGCGGAGTACCTGGACCCTAGTTAGAAGACGGTTGCAAGCCCCTTCTCTAATTCACCAGGCCGGGAGCAAGGTTGCAGGCCTTGCTCCAGAAGTGTTAGCCTAGATAGGTATAGGGTATCCGAAATCACCCACTGAAATTCCAAGGGTCAGTTTTCTCGGGCACATCTCCCAACCAGAAGATACCGGGAGTGGACTTCCCTGTTCCAGACGCAGTTGTTCAAAAGTGAGGAAAATTACAGAGTGCCGGAGGAAGGGACATTGGTACACCAGCCAGGTGTGGGACCCGAGTACACCCGAACGCGGCAGCCGGCCACTGACACCTTGGTTTACCAACAGACTCGTGTGCAATTCAACAGTGAGTACACCAATACTCCCCGGTCCGGCCCAGCGCGCCACCTCCAGCCCACATCGCTCCCTGTATCCTGGACACTGAGCCCCGGGGCATCCATCCCTACCCACGGAGGGGTTAACATCCAGCTGCCATCCCATCGCCCCCGGGTGCTCCCTCACAGGAGCTGTAGTACCACATCTCACCACACACCGTGGGTGGCGTCACGAAGTACTTACAGCAATCCCTGTACATATACGTCCCTTTTTATTTGAGTGTCCGCGTAATCCCCGGGTCCGGAACGTCCCTCGAGCCACTGCGGGTCCGGATCCGAGCAGCCCGACTGCTGACGTGGGGGTGGCATATGTGTTATGTTTTTTGTGTATTTAAGAAGCAAACAAAAACCCCGATGTAAACAGGAGAACATGCATATATCCATGAACGCATTGCCCTCAGTTCTATCTGACCTTGGACCTCATTTTCCAACTCTTTTTCTTCCTCTGAAGTTCTATAACATGGCTCTTATCGATTAAGGTTTCCTTTGAGCCACCTTCCTAGACAGGCCGGTGTTATCTAGGCCAGTGTTTGATTCTCGAGTACCTTCAAAGTGTCTGATTGCCTCTGAAGCTTGTCTCGTGAGCCTTTTTGATGTTTTTGGAGAGAATTTTGACCTTCTTTCTTCTTCTTCTTGATAATTTATTAGTATTACAGTATTTTACATTGTAACTTTATTTGACTTTTTGCGATTTAAGGCCCATTTACACGCAACGATATTGCTAACGAGATATCGGGGTCACGGTGTTGGTGATGCACATCCGGCCTCGTTAGCGATGTTGTTGTGTGTGACACCTTTTTGCGATCAGTAACGATCGCAAAAAGGTGTCAAATTGTTCGTCATGTACACGTCGTTCATTTTTAAAAAATCATTCCTCGTTTGGAACGCAGGTTGTTTGTTGTTCCTGAGGCAGCACACATCGCAATGAGGAAGGAAGGAGGTGGGCGGGATGTTCCGGCTCCTCATCTCCGTCCCTCCGCTTCTATTGGGCAGCCGCGTAGTGACGCCGCTGTGACGCCGAATGAACCACCCCCTTTAAAGGACAGATTGTTTGGCGGCCACACGTCGGTGAACAGGTAATTGCGTGTGACGCTGCCGTAGCGATATTGTTCGCTATGGCAGCGATCACCCCGTGATGCGCCACCGACGTGGGCGGGTGCTAATGTGACGCCCTGGCCTAGCCAGGTGGTCACAAACACAACACCATACACCCCTTCCCTGAACAGGTCACACCAGTCACACATTAGACCTTTGTTGCCACCCTCCAGGGTTGATGACCACACCAGGTGGGGCGGAGCCAGGTGGTTGACCCTGCCCACCCAGGAGTTCACAGGCCTGGAGGCGGGAAAACACAACAGTTGAGTTAGGGAGTCCAGTGGGGACAGTAGTGCGAGAGGAGTGGAACTGTTGGTGTCTGGGTCGGAGCCCAGGCACTTCCAGCAAGGTAGGCAGACGGTGGTGGCCGTCTGCAGGAGTTGGTGAAGGTCAGCAGAACCGTAGGACTGGGGTCGAGCGGTGGCCCGCCGGTACCGAACCGGGAGACGATTGGAGCCAAGCACCAGGTGGGGACAGTAGTGCGAGAGGAGTGGAACTGTTGGTGTCTGGGTCGGAGCCCAGGCACTTCCAGCAAGGAAGGCAGACGGTGGTGGCCGTCTGCAGGAGTTGGTGAAGGTTAGCGGAACCGTAGGACTGGGGTCGGGCGGTGGCCCGCCAGTACCGAACCGGGGAGACGATTGGAGCCAAGCACCAGGCAGGGTACTCAGACCCCGACTAGGCTTGAAGCCAACTTTTAGTCAAATTTTCTGATTGCAGTCTGGACCTCAGGGGTTCATTCCCACCCAAGTCCCGATTGAAGGCAACAGCCCAACCGTTCCGGATAAGCGCCACCGCCAAGGGCCAGAGATCCAAAGGGCCAGTGTCTGCGGCAAATGGGCTCCTCCGGCACGTATACGTCGGGGAGCGGACTACCTGTGCCCAGGCATTGGAGTCAAGATTCACACACAGAGGTGCAGGGAAACGACAGCCACCATCAACCCGTCCAGGGAGAACACCGCAGCCGGCTGCGGGCCCCGTCCATCCAGCCGTTTGGTTTACCAGAGACTCTGTCCATCTGTGTCTGAGTGAGTACACATGTGCCATCCGGCACCGCGCTGCGCTGCACCGCAACCCTGCATCCTGCCAAAACACATCCTACGGAACCCTCCCTCCTACCGGGCCCCGGGACCAACAGCCCCTACCCACGGAGGGGTCAACACCGTCACCAGCAGCGGTGGTGCCCACCATCACCATAACCCGTGGGTGGCGTCACGAACTCTATCCCAAAAATCCAATTCATCCCCCTTTTTCACTCGTGGGCGAGGAGCGCTGCTCGAGCCCTGGGTCCGGCCCGCTCGAGCAACCGAGGAGAAGGCACCGGATCCGAGTACGATCTCCTCGAGCAGCCCCTGCGACGGGGAAGCTGGCCCCCGCCCCCGACACTATCGCTCGCGACATCGCTAGCGATGTCGCAGTGTGTAAAGCTCGCTTTACTCTTAGAGACCTTTCCCACATGCAGATCATGTAAGATGATACTTGATTTTTTAAAGGGGTATTCCCATCTTCAAGATCCTACCTATCCCAATATGTGGAGAGTGTAATAATAATAATAATAATATTAGCAAATACCTCCAAATATAAATGTAGTATAGTTCTCCTGATATAGCCATGTCTCTTACCTCATGTGCAGGGCATTGCAGCTTAGGTATACATGGTAACAACCACTCATATAGTGACAGTAAGTAGCTATTGTCATAACCATGGATATCTAAGTTGCAATGCCCTGCACATAAGGTAAGAGACATGACTATATCAGGAGAACTATACTACATTTCTATTTGGAGATATTTCGATAATATTATTTTTATACATATTGGGATAGCATCTTGGAGATGGGATATCCCTTAACTCCTCATTTCCAAGAATCAAGGAGAGGATAAACAATTGGTAATACAATTGATTGTTGGGTTCCCATACAGCGCACTCTCCTTACATGGGGCAGACAGCTATTTCTTTTTATGCCTCAGACAAGAGGCTATCAGTCAAACAATGGTCACTGGTCACTGACATATTTACAAAGGCCATGGATCGGAAACAAGTGTTCTTCTTACCAAGGATTGGTTGGTCGATTAATGACTTATGTACAAGAGCCTTAAAGAGATTGCCCTCACTAGGATAAATGTCCAATAGATGAGAGGACCAGTATTAGAATTTAGTATCATACCCAATAAATATATCATAAATGTTACAGATGGGACAACCCCTTTAGGTGTCTTCTACAGGATATGATCAGGTCAGGATGCTCATGGGAAAAACTAGAAGTGCCAAACCTCCATGGCAAAATTTTGAATGCACCCCTCTTCCAACCTTGTGGGAGTCCCCACCATATACATGTATATTAATGTGGTCATCACTGGAAACTCTCTCCTCCCCACTGCTAATTCTCCTCCTAACTATCCTTCAACTCCTAACACGTTTTCTCAACTCTAGGCTGCTATTTTTAGGCTGGGGGGGCAATAACTTTGAGTCTCCCCACCCTGAGAATACCAGCCCCCAGCTTTCGGCTTTATCATAGGTGGATGTCAAAATTGGGGAGGACAGCATGTAGTTTTTTAAATTTATTTACTTAAATAATTAAAATAAGCCACATGTGATTCCTCTTATATTGATACACAGCAAATAATCCACCTGTCCCCCCGCTATTCCCCGACCTCTCCTCTCTGCCAATCCCTTCACTGGCTTCCCATTGCCCAACGACTCCAGTTCAAAACCCTAACCATGACCTACAAAGCCATCCACAACCTGTCTCCTCCCTACATCTCTGACCTAGTCTCCCGATATTTACCTGCACGTAACCTTCGATCCTCACAAGATCTCCTTCTCTGCTCCCCTCTCATCTCCTCTTCCCACCATCACATACAAGATTTCTCCCGTGCCTCCCCCATACTCTGGAATGCTCTGTCTCAACACATCAGACTCTCGCCTACCCTGACAAGCTTCAAAAGGAACCTGAAGACCCACCTCTTCCGACAAGCCTACAACCTACAATAACCCTCAGTAGTATATAGCGCCGCACAATCAGCTCTACACTAACCTACTGTATCCTCACCTATCCCTTGTAGACTGTGAGCCCTTGCGGGCAGGGACCTCTCTCCTCCTGTACCTGTCTGTGTCTTGTATTGTTTATGATTATTGTACTTGTCCCTATTATGTACACCCCTTTCACATGTAAGGCGCCATGGAATTGATGGCGCTATAATAATAAATAATAATAATAAATATAAATTGCATGGCTAGGGACTGCAGCCTGTAGCTGTTTGCTTTATCTGCACAATATGGGGGGACCCTGCACCATTTCTTAATTTTTTTATACCACTACATGAACTCAGACAGTGTGTATGATTCCAACTAATCACAGATACTGTCACACAGGGTGGAGGAGCGGTGTGACTACAACCAATCACAGACGCCGGGACTGCTAGTTTGCGGAGGAAGCAGTGAATATGTATGAGTTTAATGTGCAAACCTGGAAGTAGTGTTACAGCCGCAGGGAATGTCGGTAAGTATACTAACAAACACCAGCCCCCCTAGCCCTTACTAACACATACATTTTGCCTCCCATTGAATACAATGGTGTTCAGATATGTTTGGCGAACTGTTCAGCGAATACAGGTAAATTTGTGGAATACAAAACAAACCTTGGGAGGTTTGCTCATCTTTATTCCTATCTCTCCTGCCAACTCAGAACTCTCCTCCCAACTCCTAACTCTCCTGCTGAATCCTAACTCTCCTCCCAAATCCAACTCTCCTCCCAACTCCTGACTCTCCTACCAACTCCTAACTCTCCTGCCAACTCCTAACTCTCCTGCCAACTCCTAACTCTCCTCCTAACTCCTAACTCTCCTGCCAAATCCTAACTCTCCTGCCAACTCCTAACTCTCCTCCTAACTCCTAACTCTCCTGCCAAATCCTAACTCTCCTGCCAACTCCTAACTCTCCTCCTAACTCCTAACTCTCCTGCCAACTCCTAACTCTTCTACCAACTCCTAACTGTCCTGCCAAATCCTAACTCTCCTGCCAAATCCTAACTCTCCTCCCAACTCCAACTCTCCTCCCAACTCCTGACTCTCCTACCAACTCCTAACTCGCCTCCAACTCCTAACTTGCCTCCAACTCCTAACTCTCCTCTCAACTCCAAACTCTCCTCTCAATTCCAAACTTTCCTCCAAACGCTTCTCTCAACTCATAACTCTCCTCCCAACTCCTAAGTTTCCTACCAATTGCTAACTCTCCTCATAACTCTCCTCATAACTCCAAACTCTCCTCCCAACTCCAAACTCTCCTCCCAACTCAACACTCTCCTCCCAAGTTCAAACTGTCCTCCCAAGTCCAAACTGTCCTCCCAACTCCAAACTCTCCTCCCAAGTCCAAACTCCCCTCCCAACTCCAAACTCTCCTCCAAATGCTTCCCTCAACTCCTAACTCTCCTCCCAACTCCTAACTCTTCTCCCAACTCCTAACTCTCCTCCCAACTCAACACTCTCCTCCCAACTCAACACTCTCCTCCCAAGTCCAAACTCTCCTTCCAACTCCAAACTCTCCTCCCAACTCCAAACTGTCCTCCCAAGTCCAAACTGTCCTCCCAAGTCCAAACTGTCCTCCCAAGTCCAAACTGTCCTCCCAACTCCAAACTCTCCTCCAAATGCTTCTCTCAACTCCTAACTCCCCTCCCAACTAATATGCTATTAATTAATAAATGATAGTAAATAATCCTAATAATAATACAATAATAATGCATTATATTTATTTTTTATTTATGATTATTCATTAATTAGTATTAAAATAATAAATAATAACAAATATGAATACTACTACAATAATAGGAATAATTTATTATAATAGTTATTTATTTATGAATATTTATTATTATTATTATTATTATTGTTATTAATAATAATAATAATAATAATTGCAAGTAAATTGTGCTAATAAGAATAATACTAAAATAACAAGAATAATTTGTTATAATAGTTATTGATTGCTATAATTTATTAATTAGTATATTAAAATAATAATGCTATTAATTAATAAGTGATAGTAAATAATGCTAATAATAATAATGCAACAATAATAATAATTTATTATAATATTTATTTTTTTATTTATGATTATTAATTCATTAGTATTATTAAAATAATAATAATAATTAATAAATAATAACACAAAATACTAATATGAATACTACTACAATAATAGGAATAATTTATTATAATAGTTATTTATTTATGAATATTTAATAATAATAATGATACTAATAATAATAATAATAATAATAATAATAATAATAATAATAATAATAATAATAATAATATACAAAAAAACAAAGTCTAAATCAGATACAGCCGGAGATCTGCACTGAGAATTTTGGAATAGTTTTAGATGACAAAGGATGATCGTGAACTGTGAATTCCGACACTGACTGTAATGAGTCTCTTTCAGATATAATTACTATGCTATGACACGTGCACAATGTTCTTTTGTGAACCCCAAACTAGAAGCTATTATGATCCTACACAAAAACTATACAAAGGGCCCGAGCTCCGAGCCTTGTGCCGTGACTCATGGACCGATCTCTGCTTCAGAGCTATTAGCGTAATCTGCTGCATTCTGAAGTTTTAAATGTTCTGATTTTATATCTTTTTCAAACTTTTTCTATACTGAGAAATTTCCTATCAAAACCAATGCAGCAGTTTTTACCACCATTCCATTCACTTTAATGTTAAGTCACTTTAATTTTAGGAATGACAAATTTCTATCAGTCCCATAGAAGTCACTCACTGGTGATCACATATGAAGATTCAGGACCCCATTCTCAGAATTGGAGGGGGCATCAGAGGTCGACCATACTTTTATCACATATTCACAGTATAGGTCATCACTGTATTTAGTAAGGCATATCATAGAGTAGCCACTAGGGAGTAGTGAATCGGTTTGAGATTAATCAAATTCACTTTAAACTTTTTACCAAAAATTAAAATTCACCAAATCTGATAAATCACTGAAATGGATGGATACAGCACTAAAATGTAATGTGAACAACAAGGGGAAGACGCCTGGATGCATCTGTGACTCCCAGGACCCTGTTGGGAACTAAATAAACAAATAATTTAAAAACAACAAGGGGTGCCCACCATTTTTGAGAAGAAGCCAAGGTAAAGCAGACAGCTGGGGGCTGGTATTATCAGGCTGGAAAGGTCCATTGTTATTGGGTCCTTCCCAGTCTAACAATAGCAGCCCGCAGCTGCCCCAGATGCTCTAATTCTGGCGCTTTGCCAGCTTGCTCTGGCAATCAGAGTAATTTTGTTGGGGTTGATGCCAGCTGTGTAGTGTCAGATGGCATCAAGCCCAGGGGTTTGCAATGCAGAGGTGTCTATCAGACACCTCCATTACTAACTTGGCAAGTGTAAAAAAAAAAACATACCCAGGAAAACATAGTTTGTTTGAATAAAGTCTCCCCTACACTATATGATGTCCACCAATTTATTATAAAAAATATTCAACCGGAGCTCCTCCGTCGTAGTTCATGTTTCTCGAATGCAGCTCTGGCAACTGTGAGCAAAAGTAAAGTTCAGCTATTCAGAAGTGCCGGGTAGTGACAACAAAGCTCATCAGGGTCTTGCTGAGGACAGTGTTGAGCTCTCATGAGTGTTGTCGTCACTATCCGGCGCCTGTGAATAGCTGCACTTTACTGCTAATCACAGTGGTCAAAGCGGCATTTGGAATCATGGACTATGATGGAGCTTTGTGGGAACATTTTTGATAATAAATTGCTGAATGAGGCATAATGTGGGGAAGACTTTATTCAAATAAACTATTTTTTCCTGTGTGTTTTTTTGGATTACTACTGGGTTTCAATGGGGATGTCTGAGAGACGCCTCTCCATTACTAAACTCTGGGCTTGATACCAGCTGACATTACACAGCTGACATCAACCCCCAATAACATTACCCCGATTGCCACCGCACCAAGGCAATTGGGAAGAGACAAGCAAAGCACCAGAAGTGGCATATCTAATTGGGCCGCTGTGGGCTGCTATTTTTAGGCTGGGAAGGGGCCAATAACAGTGGTCCTTCCAAGCCTGATAATATCAGCCCCCAGATATCTGTTATACCTTGGCTGGTTCTCAAAAATATGGGGGACCCCATGTTATTTTTAAATTATTTGTTTATTTAGTTCCCAACACTGACCTATGAGTCAGAGATGCTTCCAGGCATCTTCCCCTTGATGCTCTCATTACATTTTAGTGCCGTTTCCATTCATTCAGCGATTTGTCTGCCGCCAACCCCTTACCAGACCTCCTGCTAGAGTCTTCCGGAAAAAATGCTCGAGTTTCCCATTGACTTCCATTATGCTCATTATCATCTGAGCGTCCGACCTGTTCGATTTGAGTACCGATCACTCCAGCATTTTAGTGCTCGCTCATCACTTGTGGCTACTGGGATGAGCAAATCAGACAAAACTCGAATTCAGCAAATTTCCTGAAATTTGGTTTGGCAATTTGATTTGCATTTAATTTTTTTGATGCAGGTCTATGGTGCCATACTGTGTTTTCTAATGGGGTGGCTGCGGGCTGCTATTTTTATGCTGGGAAGAAGCCAATAACCATGGACCCTCCCAGTCTGATAATAGCAGCCCCCAGCTGTCTTCTTTATCTTGGCTGGTTATCAAAAATACGGTGGAGTCCACACCGTTTTTTCTATTTACTTATTTATTTAGTTAAAATAGGCTAAAAATACCCTTTATTGCAACATCACAGGCACTAAAGGGAGGAAGTGTGTGGTATACAATGTACTGCAATAGCAATTAAACCCTGCTTATATGCCTGCTTTAATCTAAGCTCTCCCTCCTAAGTCACCTCTCCCTAAACTGCTTCCAGTGGACAGTGTGCTGAGCATCGAACCCCCCGTCTCATATAAGACCCAATGGCGCGATGTGGCCCGCCAATCACAGTAATACCAGCATCCAACATGGCTACGGCATTACCCTGTATGCCAGGCAATCCCTGCATGTTTATTGGGTTTCTTTAGCATGGCACTCAAGCACCAGAGTATTTTGATCGAGTAACGAGCGGTGGGAAGCACGCTCGGTCGTCACTTGAAGCCACCACTTGAAGTTCGTCCTTCCATAATGATTGATGCAGATAATTGATGCAATAAAATGGAACTTTATAGATCTGTCTACAAACTCTACCCACAAAGGCTGCGAGAAGGGTCATATTTAGACTACTTCCAGGGAGAGTGTCTCTTTAAGAAATCAGCCTCTCGATTGAGTGTTTTCTGGCATTCAGGTGATAATTGGGAACAGAAGAAAATAGCAAAGTTAAGAATTGAAAGTAATAACCATTTGTCTTGTGCTGAAACTATGTACGAGAAGCTTAGAAATTGTGAAATGTTGAAGGATCACAGCTGGTCAATACCGAGAGGTGGACCGAGGCAAAGCTGTCCTCACATTATATGATTACTTCACTCTGCAGTGGAACCACTGGGGAAATACAAAGTATCTACAATGTAACCGCCACAAATACAGAACAGAGCACTCATATCTGTATCTATAATAGAAAAGATATTACTATATTTGTTAAACTGTTTCCACTCTTCCTGCAATATATAAACTTACAATATATTTTCTGTCTATGAGAAACCGAAAAAATTGTCAACTCCCAGATTCAGGGACCCGACCGGTCATTTACTGGGCTAAATTATTAACTAAATTACAGTCTTGGCTGCTTTCCACCAGGCTGTCACACTGCTTTTGGGTGACCTTAAGCCACTAGTGATTCAAAACGTTAAGCAGTTCTTCTTTGTTTGATGGCTTGTGACTATCCATATTCCTCTTGATTACATTCCAGAGGTTTTCAATGGGGTTCAGGTCTGGAGATTGGGCTGGCCATGACAGGGTTTTGATGTGGTGGTCCTTCATCCACACATTGATTGAGCTAGCTGTGTGGCATGGCGCATTGTCCTGCTGGAAAAACCAGTCCTCAGAGTTGGGGAACATTGCCTGAGCAGAAGGAAGCAACTGTTTTTCCAGGATAACCTTGTATGCGGCTTGATTCATACGTTCTTCGCAAAGTTTAATCAGCCCAATTCCAGCCTTGCTGAAGCATCCCCAGATCATCACCGATCCGCCACCAAATTTCACAGTGGGTGCAGGACACTGGCTTGTACGCCTCTACAGGTCTCCGTCTAACTATTAGATGACCAGGTGTTGGGCAAAGCTGAAAATTAGACTCATCAGAGAAGATTATGTTACTCCAGTCCTCTATGGTTCAATCCTTATGGTCTTTGGCAAACTTCAGCCTGGCTCTCCTTTGCTTCTCATTGATGAAAGGCTTTTTTCTAGCTTTACATGACTTGAGCCCTGCATCTAGGAGCCTGTTACGAACTGTTCTTTCCATGCACTTCACCCCAGCTGCCGTTTGCCATTCCTTTTGTAGGTCACTTGATGTCATCCTGCGGTTGCTGAGTGACATTCGAATAAGATGTCGGTTATCCCGGTCAGTGTAGTGTCGCTTTCGCCCTCTGCCGGTCTGTAGCTTTGTTGTCCTCAATGTCTGCTGCTTGACCTTGTTGTAATGGACTGCCGTCTTAGAAATGTTAAGGATGGAGGCAATATGACACTCACTGTTCCCTCTGCTAGAAAAGCCAGAATTGAGCCCTTCTTTTCCTCACTCAAGACTTTTCTTTTCAACTCCTTTGGCATGGGTACATCTTTTATTTATTTTTTCATTCCTTTTACTTTTGGGATATTTCTAGCACTTGTTTTGCCTCCAGCTTGTCCTATTGCAGGAGGATTGTGAAGACCACAGCAGTGCTTCTTATACTTTCCCTCCTTACATAAGATTTGGTTCAGGTGATCACCTAATCAGAAGCGCATTAAGTAGAATGAGGTGGACTCTGGTTGGAATTCAATTGACACTGGAATGGCTGTCAGACATGTAGAGAAGATGATTCTTATACAACTGTTCAGTGGTCTCTTCATTTTTGCCAGAGCTGTATCTTGTAATGATTATTAGTTACCGCCTGTGTTGTACTCCAGAGCTGCACTCACTATTCTGCTGGTGCAGTCACTGTGTACATACATTACAATACTTATCCTGTACTGATCCTGAGTTACCTCCTGTATTATCCTCCAGAGCTGCACTCACTATTCTGCTGGTGCAGTCACTGTGTACATACATTACATTACTGATCCCATACTGATCCTGAGTTACCTCCTGTATTATACTCCAGAGCTGCACTCACTATTCTGCTGGTGCGGTCACTGTGTACATACATTACATTACTGATCCTGAGTTACCTCCTGTATTATACTCCAGAGCTGCACTCACTATTCTGCTGGTGTGGTCACTGTGTACATACATTACATTACTGATCCTGAGTTACCTCCTGTATTATACTCCAGAGCTGCACTCACTATTCTGCTGGTGCAGTCACTGTGTACATACATTACATTACTGATCCTGAGTTACCTCCTGTATTATACGCCACAGCTGCTCTCACTATTCTGCTGGTGTGGTCACTGTGTACATACATTACATTACTGATCCTGAGTTACCTCCTGTATTATACTCCAAAGCTGCACTCACTATTCTGCTGGTGCAATCACTGTGTACATACATTACATTACTGATCCGGAGTTATTTTCTGTATTATACTCCAGAGCTGCACTCACTATTCTGCTGGTGCAATCACTGTGTACATACATTACATTACTGATCCTGAGTTATTTTCTGTATTATACTCCAGAGCTGCACTCACTATTCTGCTGGTGCAATCACTGTGTACATACATTACATTACTGATCTTGAGTTATTTTCTGTATTATACTCCAGAGCTGCACTCACTATTCTGCTGGTGCAATCACTGTGTACATACATTACATTACTGATCTTGAGTTATTTTCTGTATTATACTCCAGAGCTGCATGCACTCTTCTTCAAGCTTTAGATGTAAAATCTCTCATTACCCCCTGCTTATTGATTGTTTTCACAGTTCAAGGTGGACATTATTACTGGAAGGGGCACTAGATGGGGGACATTATTATCAGAAGGGGCGCTGGATGGAAGACATTATGCCAGGAATGGGACCAGGATGGGTGACATTATATTATGGGGCGGAGCAGCACGTATGTCTTTATAGGATTTAGAATGCTATAAGGGCCAATGGGGTAACATAATTTAGGAAAGGTAAAACTTACTTATTCCATTTTTGGATTTCAACTGACCTTGAAAATGACTGCAAAGTAGGGTGAATAATATGTTTTTAGCTCAATTGACTTAACTTGTTGCATCGCCCTAGCACTGATTTGTATTTTTACCGTATCTCCCTGGATCTCGTGCTATCGCGTACAGCGCCTTTCACCAAATCCAAAAACTTTTTCTTCCCTGCGTAGTTGTTAGATCTTCTATTAAGTGGAGACATGAAAAGCTCATGAGTTTTTTGCTTATAGTATTAGAGGCGATATCTTATCAAAATGTCTCATTGTATTAGAGGAAATGTGTCTTTATCTGAAAGTCGGGCAAATTCTGCAGATCTGTAAATGCGAAATTCAATCAAATGAAAATGATCGCCTCGGGCGAAGAAATTTCATTTGCGGCGCGGCTTGCTGTGTAGTGTCCTCTTTAAACGCAGATGTCTTGTTAGCGCGGTTAATATTTTGCATCTGATTGAATCTACACAATTATGGAGGTGACTGACAGACACTTCAGCCGGTCCCACCGAGAATCACTGCTACTCGTCAAACGGCGACGCAGAAATTCAACCACTTATGTGAAATTTCAATGGATACACAAAGTAATATTTGAGACCGAGAGGATGAAATGACATGAAATTACACCGCTGGCAGGGAAATGTGGAGTTTTTAATAATCAGAAATGTTCAGAAATGTTAAAAAGTTTAAGTTTAACCCAAAATTTCTACTCAACAAGGAAAAAAAAGTATATATATGTATATATATAGGTCTAGACTGGCCCACAGGAGAACCGGAGAATTCCCTGGTGGGCCTCTTTATAATCTACCCAGCATATTATGATATAGAAGCATATGTAAATCTGTGAATATAATATTTGCATGTAGTTGATCAGTGGGTCCCCAGAGGTCAATGTTACTAGTGTGCCCATGCTGCCTCAGTCTGACACTACATATATATACAGTCAGGGCCAGAAATATTTGGACAGTGACACAAGTTTTGTTATTTTAGCTGTTTACAAAAAAATGTTCAGAAATACAATTCTATATATAATATGGGCTGAAAGTGCACACTCCCAGCTGCAATATGAGAGTTTTCACATCCAAATCGGAGAAAGGGTTTAGGAATCATAGTTCTGTAATGCATAGCCTCCTCTTTTTCAAGGGACCAAAAGTAATTGGACAAGGGACTCTAAGGGCTGCAATTAACTCTGAAGGCGTCTCCCTCGTTAACCTGTAATCAATGAAGTAGTTAAAAGGTCTGGGGTTGATTACAGGTGTGTGGTTTTGCATTTGGAAGCTGTTGCTGTGACCAGACAACATGCGGTCTAAGGAACTCTCAATTGAGGTGAAGCAGAACATCCTGAGGCTGAAAAAAAGAAAAAATCCATCAGAGAGACAGCAGACATGCTTGGAGTAGCAAAATCAACAGTCGGGTACATTCTGAGAAAAAAGGAATTGACTGGTGAGCTTGGGAACTCAAAAAGGCCTGGGCGTCCACGGATGACAACAGTGGTGGATGATCGCCGCATACTTTCTTTGGTGAAGAAGAACCCGTTCACAACATCAACTGAAGTCCAGAACACTCTCAGTGAAGTAGGTGTATCTGTCTCTAAGTCAACAGTAAAGAGAAGACTCCATGAAAGTAAATACAAAGGGTTCACATCTAGATGCAAACCATTCATCAATTCCAAAAATAGACAGGCCAGAGTTAAATTTGCTGAAAAACACCTCATGAAGCCAGCTCAGTTCTGGAAAAGTATTCTATGGACAGATGAGACAAAGATCAACCTGTACCAGAATGATGGGAAGAAAAAAGTTTGGAGAAGAAAGGGAACGGCACATGATCCAAGGCACACCACATCCTCTGTAAAACATGGTGGAGGCAACGTGATGGCATGGGCATGCATGGCTTTCAATGGCACTGGGTCACTTGTGTTTATTGATGACATAACAGCAGACAAGAGTAGCCAGATGAATTCTGAAGTGTACCGGGATATACTTTCAGCCCAGATTCAGCCAAATGCCGCAAAGTTGATCGGACGGCGCTTCATACTACAGATGGACAATGACCCCAAGCATACAGCCAAAGCTACCCAGGAGTTCATGAGTGCAAAAAAGTGGAACATTCTGCAATGGCCAAGTCAATCACCAGATCTTAACCCAATTGAGCATGAATTTCACTTGCTCAAATCCAGACTTAAGACGGAAAGACCCATAAACAAGCAAGACCTGAAGGCTGCGGCTGTAAAGGCCTGGCAAAGCATTAAGAAGGAGGAAACCCAGCGTTTGGTGATGTCCATGGGTTCCAGACTTAAGGCAGTGATTGCCTCCAAAGGATTCGCAACAAAATATTGAAAATAAAAATATTTTGTTTGGGTTTGGTTTATTTGTCCAATTACTTTTGACCTCCTAAAATGTGGAGTGTTTGTAAAGAAATGTGACAATTCCTACAATTTCTATCACATATTTTTGTTCAAACCTTCAAATTAAACGTTACAATCTGCACTTGAATTCTGTTGTAGAGGTTTCATTTCAAATCCAATGTGGTGGCATGCAGAGCCCAACTCGCCAAAATTGTGTCACTGTCCAAAGATTTCTGGACCTAACTGTATATATATATATACTGTATATAGTTGAAACCAGTAGTTTACATCTGCTCTCTAAAAAGACACATCTGCAGGTTTTTCCCTCCGCTCTCTAAAAAGACACATCTGCAGGTTTTTTCCTCCCTCCTTATAAGGACGCATCTGCAGGTTTTTCCCTTCGCTCTCTATAAAGACACATCTGCAGGTTTTTTCCCTTCGCTCTCTATACAGACACATCTGCAGGTTTTTTCCCTTCGCTCTCTATAAAGACACATCTGCAGGTTTTTTCCTCCGCTCTCTATACAGACACATCTGCAGGTTTTTTCCCTTCGCTCTCTATAAAAACACATCTGCAGGTTTTTCCCTCCGCTCTCTATACAAACACATCTGCAGGGTTTTCCCTCCCCTCTCAATAAAGATACATCTGCAGGTTTTTCCCTCCACTCTCTATACAGACACATCTGCAGGTTTTTCCCTCCTCTCTCTATACAGACACATCTGCAGGTTTTTTCCCTTCGCTCTCTATAAAGACACATCTGCAGGTTTTTTCCTCCGCTCTCTATACAGACACATCTGCAGGTTTTTTCCCTTCGCTCTCTATAAAAACACATCTGCAGGTTTTTCCCTCCGCTCTCTATACAAACACATCTGCAGGGTTTTCCCTCCCCTCTCAATAAAGATACATCTGCAGGTTTTTCCCTCCACTCTCTATACAGACACATCTGCAGGTTTTTCCCTCCTCTCTCTATACAGACTCATCTGCAGGTTTTTCCCTCCCCTCTATACAGACACATCTGCAGGTTTTTCCCTCCCCTCTATACAGACACATCTGCAGATTTTTCCCACTGCGCTCTATAAAGACACATCTGCAGGTTTTTCCTTCCGCGCTCTCTATAAAGACACATCTGCAAGTTTTTCCCTCAGCTCTCTATACAGACACATCTGCAAGTTTTTCCCTCCGCTCTCTATAAAGACACATTTGCAGGTTTTTCCTTCAGCTCTCTATACAGACCCATCTGCAGGTTTTTTCCTCCGCTCTATGTACAGACACATCTGCAGGTTTTTCCCTCCACTCTGTATACAGACACATCTGCAGGTTTTTCCCTCCACTCTGTATACAGACACATCTGCAGGTTTTTCCCTCCACTCTGTATACAGACACATCTGCAGGTTTTTCCCTCCACTCTGTATACAGACACATCTGCAGGTTTTTCACACTATCTGACATGAAATCAGAATAAATCTTTCCTATTTTCAGTCAATTAGGAACCAAAATTATTTGTATTTGCCAAGTGCCAGAATAATGAGAGAGAGAGAGAGAGAGAGAGAGAGAGAATGTTTTCAGGCATTTTTATTACTTTCTGCAAAGTCAAATGTTTCCCTCCATTTCATCAGTATTTGGTGGCATTGCTCTTACACTGAGTGACTTGGGTCAACTATTTTGGATCTCCTTCCACAAGTTTCTCACATTAGTTGGTGCAATTTCGGCCCATTGATCCTGACAGAACTGGTGTAGCTGAGCCATGTTTGTAGGTCGCCTTGCTCGCACCAGCCATTTCAGCTTTGCCCATACATTTTCAATGGGATTGAGATCAGGGCTTTGTGATGGCCACTCCAAAACATTGACTTTGTTCTCCTTAAGCCCCTTTGTAACCAGTTTTGCAGTAGCTTCGGGTCATTGTCCATTTAGAATATCCATTTCCGTCAAAACTTTAAGTTCCTGGCTGATGTCTTGAGATGTTCTTCAGTATTGCCACATAATCGTCTTTCCTCATGATGCCATCTATTTTATGAAGTGCACCAGTCCCTCCTGCAGCAAAACAACCCCACAACATGATGCTGCTACCCCCGTGTTTCACAGTTGGGATGGTGTTCTTAGGCTTCAAAGCTTCTTCCTTTTTCTTTGAAACATAACAATGGTCATTATGGCCAAACAGTTAAATTTTATTTTCGTCAGAACACATGACGTCTCCAAAAATTAAGGTCTTTGTAGCTTGTTCCTGTATGAATTTGCAAACATTAATCTGTTATTTTTATGTTTCTTTTGGAGTAATGGCTTCTTTCTGGCAGAGTTGACTTTCAGCCCATATTGATACAGTGGATAATGACACAATCTTACCAGCTTCCACCAGCATCTTCACAAGGTCTTTTGCTATTGCTCTTGAGTTGACATGCACATCTGAACAAAGCACATTGATCTCTGGTACACAGAACCCATTTCCTTCCTGAGCGGTATGATGGTTGGACATTCCCATCTTGTTTGTAAATGCGTATAATTGTTTGTACAGATGAATGATCTTTTTTCCGTTCATGGCTGTTAGAGGGACTTGATGGTTGATTAAGTCAGCCATCCAGCATGGGGAGAGATGCAAGCTTAGTGTGTGAGCCTACATCAAAGGCAGGGACACAGACGATGACTTAAATATAAGTTATCGGTCGTGAAGGGGTTAAAAATGAGGCTCCATATCAAGCCATCTAATAAAGGTCTTAATACTGCCATACCCACAGTTGACATGCACTCTCCAAGGTATTGTTTTCTTACCCACAGAAAGTTACAAGAGGGAATAATGAAAGATTGTTGACTGGGTATGGTCTTTGGCGGATAACAAGGAAGAATATTTCTTACTGTTACAATATCTTACAATCTGTAGGTTCCCCAAGGTGTACAAAGACTTAAGGCTACTTTACACGCTGCGATATCGGTCCCGATATCGCTAGCGTGGGTACCCGCCCCCATCTGTTGTGCGACACGGGCAAATCGCTGCCCGTGCCGCACAACATCGCGCAGACGCGTCACACATACTTACCTGCCCGGCGACGTCGCTGTGACTGGCGAACCGCCTCCTTTCTAAGGGGGCGGTCCGTGCGGCGTCACAGCGACGTCACTGAGCGGCCGACCAATAGCAGCGGAGGGTCGGAGATGAGCGGCCGGAACATCCCGCCCACCTCCTTCCTTCTTCATAGAGGCCGGGAGGCAGGTAAGGAGAGGTTCCTCGTTCCTGCGGCGTCACACATAGCGATGTGTGCTGCCGCAGGAGCGACGAACTACATCGTTACTGCTGCAGTAACGATAATCGAGAATGGACCCCCATGTCACCGATGAGCGATTTTGCACGTTTTTGCAACGATGCAAAATCGCTCATTGGTGTCACACGCAGCAACATCGCTAATGCGGCCGGATGTGCGTCACAAATTCCGTGACCCCCAACGACTCCGCATTAGCGATGTCGCAGCGTGTAAAGCCCCCTTTACTGTCATGGATGTGTCACGTGTGACAGACAATCATGTAGCGTTTGGCTTCGCAGAATGCTCCCTGACTTTCTATTGTTCCTGCTGTCAGTATTCATTGGTATAGGTAGCTTTCCCGCTGGATTCATCTCTTCCTTTTGGACCTAGCAGGAGCTCACCTTCCACCCAGCTGTTGATTATCAGTATACCCTTGGTGTTTATATACCCCTTTTTTCTTTGGACTGGTGCTGGTGATATTTTCAGTTCCTTGAAGTCGACGTTGTAAGCAGGTAGCTTGTACGCCTCTGTGGTAGCATTGCTGAAAACTCTTCTAGTTATCTAATGATAAGTAGTTCATACTTGTCCCCATTGTGTCTTCTATAGTTGTTTTGTGGCATTGACAAAGAACTATTTAGGGCCCAGCACTAGGGATACCTAGGGTCAGGTGTCTGGCTTGGCGCATTGGTGTGGAACCTATCTAGGGTGGTGAAGGACCTCAGGGACCAGCAGTAAGTTCAGTCAGGTGCTTTTAATATAGCCAATGGCATATTTAGGAATTTTACTAAGAGATTAACCCATTACTGTTCTATAAAAAGGCTTGTGATAATAAAAGTACAACACGTGTACCTTACTGAGAAAGGAATTTATACCAGCTATATTGTGTGGTCTGAATTTCTCCACCGCCTCTCAGTGACCTTTAATCGGAGATTACAGCAGACATTCACTAATAAGAAGGAGATTTCCCGAAAACTATGGAATTTCTCCTTAACAAAACTATTAACCTTAGTGCACAATGGGAACATTTCATTTTGATGGGCAGATCTTTTATAATTTATTGGGCACCATCATGGGAGTCCCCTGCGCCCCCAAATATGCAAACTTGCTCTTTGTTTTCTTTCATGAACTGGAATCCTTCACATATAGAATTTCTATGTAGGCCAGATTTGTGCAAAATTAACGAATCGCGTATACCATTTGGAAGAATGTGGTGCATAAGACACCAATATTGTTACCTTTGTGAATTCAGTTGAAAAAAGATAAAATGTCCATCAAGTTCAAATTAGGGACAGGAAGAAGGGGCACATGCACAACCACAAATCATGATCTGGTCCACTACAAAAGAGCTAATCTGTTGTTCCTGATCAAATTGCTGATCCAATGGACCGAACATTTACATAAGCATTTATGTTATCTTCTTCTAAAAAAAGCATCTAAGCCTACGTTCCTGCTGTCATTGGCTCTTGTGGTAGACTATTCCACAGAGAGAACTTATGGTAAAGAAGCCTACCACCCTCTGAAGATTGAACCTTTCTCTCTTCAAACAGAGGAAGTACCCCCTTGTCTTTTAAGGAGATTTTATGTTAAACAGCTTATTATATTGATGGGGCTACTCACTCTCCCCAGTCTCGCAAGCTCGTTGCCTTGGAGTAACCCTTGACTCTGTTTTATCCTGCAAGTCACACATCCAAGCCCTCTTCACCTCCTGCCGACTACAACTCAAAAATATCTCCCGGATTCGTGCATTCCTTAACTAAGAATCTGCAAAACCACTAGTGCATGCCCTCATCATATCCCGCCTCGACTACTGCAACCTCCTGCTCTGTTGCCTCCCTTCTAACGCTCTTGCACCCCTCCAATTTATCCTAAACTCGATTATCCAGCTCTCCCCCCGCTAATCCCCGGCCTCACCACTCTGTCAATTCCTTCACTGGCTTCCCATTGCCCAAAGAATACAGTTCAAAACACTAACCATGACATACAAAGCCATTCACAACCTGTCTTCTCCATACATCTGTGACCTAGTCTCCCGGTACCTACCTGTACGCAGCCTACGATCCTCACAAGATCTCCTTCTCTACTTCTTTCTTATCTCCTCTTTCCAAAATTGCATACAAGATTTCTCCCGTGCATCCCCCATACTCTGGAACTCTCTACCCCAACATATCAGGCTCTCAGCTACCGTTGAAAGCTTCAAAAGGAACCTGAAGACCCACCTCTTCCGACAAACCTACAATAACCCTCAGTCCAGTACACCACTGTGCAGCCAGCTCTGTCCTCACCTATTGTATCCTCACCCATCCATAGTAGACTGTGAGCCCTCGCGGGCAGGGTCCTCTCTCCTCCTGTACCGGTGGGGGTGTGGGCCTATGATTGTTGTGCTTATTTTTATGTACACCCATTTCACATGTAAAGCACCATGGAATAAATGGCGTTATAATAATAGTAATAATAATTATATGGGCAATTATGTACTTCTTAGGTAAATCATTGCCTCCTTAGACACCTCTTCTGAAGACTAAATAAATATAATTTTTTGAATTTTTCCTCCTATCTATGTTCCCCCTTATGAGTTTTGTGGCTTTTCTTTCTAGCTCCAGGGTGCCCTCCTTTCTGATGCTCAGAACTGAATTTTATATTTCAGATATGGTTGCAGTAACGCTTTGTAATGTGGTCATATTACATCATTATCCCGCAAGTATGGACACCATTGTGATGGACACCTTGCCTAAAAACCATTGGATGACATTACAGTTAATGGTGTCCATCATATATCATTGGTGTCAATTTTTGTGCCATGAATTCCAGTTTTTCTGATCTTAAAATGGAACAGAAAAAGAGCATTGTTAGCGTAGTAGTCTTACATAAGTTTTAATCTTTAGAAATGTTTGATAAAATTTGCGTAAATTTTGTGTAACATTCCCATCGGCCTTTCTCAGATCTCAATTTGCTTCAACTTTTTATGTACTTTCATGCATCCATCACATATAAGAGGAAAGGTCCTTTGATGAGACACCAAGAACTTCGGGCCTCTGGGATCGGCATAGTCGGGGACAGATTGCTGGTTGTGTCTGGTTGGGGGAAGATTGTGACTGCATCTCAGGGTGTATAGTGTCTTCTGATTAACCGGCAGAGACTCTGCTCTGTGATGACATTGAACAGAGTGGTAGCCGATTACACAGCAAACACAGCACGGAAATCGAATTGCAGCAGATGAAAAAGTAAAAAAATTAAGGTCTACAGTGTGGCACCTATTATGGTCGATATATAGACGACATTCAACTTGGTAATTTAGAATCCAAGATTTACCACTACTTACTGCTCCACTGCAAGCAAGCTAATAAGATTTATGGTTAAAGGATTAACCCATTTTTAAGAAATTATCATGCGCACCACCCCTCTGTTAATTGTCTATGTGATTAGTGGAGATAACCGAGTACACTTGGCTAGGTTTCACAGAAAATGAATGGAGGGGGTATTGCTCAGTTTACACAGTGTACTTTAGAGCCCTGTTATTGGGATCAGTGATGGGGACCCCAGTGATCCTTTGAACAGATGATAAAAATGAACCTTTAAGATACATACTGTCCTAATGGTTCCTTTCCGTTACTCAAAATATCAAAATATTCACAAATGAAGTTTACAAAAATGAAGAACTCCTGCTGCAGTCACCATAGAGTATAATATTATAATAACAGACATTATAGTTAAGATAGGCGCATTTGAGGTCAAATTTATATTTTTAAAAATATGGATTTTTTTGTAATACATTCCATACAAAGTCAGCAAAGTGTTGAATTCAAAATGCAGAACAGTTGAGGGCTGGAAAAATGTCCCCGCTCAACTCTCTGGCTGCCCCACCTGACCTATGCCCACTGTCTGATCCTCCGTGTTTCCTTCATACTGCATCTCCAGCCCAATATTCATGTTATACCGGAACTTCCAATCACTACAAATGCTCTGCTGTCTACTTGCGGCTGGAAATCCTAGCCTATATTGAACACTGGGCTATAAGTTCCTGCCGTTATCCTCGAAGGTCATGGCACATGCATTGGGACCTAGTTCTGGCCGATTGTGAACACCGGGCTATAACGTCTGGCCATAATTCTTGAAGGTAACGGCACATCCTCTGTGAGCTACTTCCGGACAGAAGTCCTTGCCTATAGTGAACACTGAACTATAACTTCCTACCGCAATCTTTGTAGGTTATGGCACATGCTCCGGGACATATTTCTGGCCAGAGGTCCTGGGCTATAGGGAACACTAGGCAATAACGTCCTGCCACAATCTTCGAGTGTCACAGAACATGCTCCGGGTCATACTTCTAGCCAGAAGTCCTGGCCCATAGTGAAAACTGGGCTATAACTTCCTGCCGCAATCCTTGAAAGTCATGGCACATGCTCTGTGAACTACTTCCGGCCAGAAGTCCTGGCCTATAGTGAACACCGGGCAATAACTTCCTGCCGCAATCCTCTAAGGTCACTACACATGCTCCGGGCCCAACTTCTGGCTGGAAGTCCTGGACTATAGTGAACACCGGGCTATATGTTCCTGCTGGAATATTCAAAGGTTGAGGAACATGCTTTGGGACCTACTTCTGGCCAGAAGTCATGGCCTATAGGGAACACCAGGCTATAACTTCCTGCCAGAATCCTTGAGGGCAACGGCACATGCTTTGGGACCGATTTCTGACCAGAAGTCCTGGCCTATAGTAAACACCAGGCTATAACGTCCTGCTGCTATCCTTGAAGGTCATTGCACATGCTTTGAGACCTACTTCTGGCCAGAAGTCCAGGCCTATAGTGAACACTGGGCTACAACTTCCTGCCGAAATCCTCGAAGGTCGTGGCACATACTTTTGTCCCCTATTTCTGGCCAGAATTCCTGGCCTATAGTGAACTCCGGGCTATACCTTCCTGCCGCTATCCTCAAAGGCCATTACTAGAGATGAGCCACCCCCTAGAGTTTCAGTTCAGTTCGGTTTGTCGAACGGAGGACAAGTTCGTCGAACATTCGACGAATGTTCGACGTACCAATTCGAACCCCATTGAAAACAATGGCAGGCATACACAAACATATAAAAACAGATTATACATGTACACATACAGTTAATAAACATTGCCATTACACTTACAGGTCCCCGCGACGCGTCCTGCACTCGGTCTTTTCCTTCCGATAATCGCTGCGTTCTCCCGGTAACCAGCACTGATTGTAGGACCTTCCGTGACGTCAAAATAGCATGTGACCAGTCACGTGTGTATTATCTCATTGGCTACAGACTGGCCACATGGCTAGACGTCATGCTAGGTCCTGTCAGTGCATCTCTTCGGTACGCGGTGCTCATTTGTCCATCTCCGTGTACATGGTCGGCTTCCCCGTTCCTGCATGTGGGCGCTCTTTACAGAGTCAGCCCACATGCAAGGACTGGCTGCCACAGCTAGTGAATTGCGGCACCGAGAATCACGTAATCGGGACACCGTTGCTATAGTAACCGCCTGTCAGCGGTGACGTCACCGCTTACAGCCCGCAGCCTCTGCTCACTCTCACTGAGTGATTAAACTGCACGGGAAGAAGCAGCGTCTTCCTCCCATGCAGTGCTGTCTGATGTAGCAGGGCTGCATGAGTTCAAGGAGAAGAAGACAGAAGACCAGGATCGTGGAGGGGTGACAGGGAGTAATAAACATGGAGTCTCTAAGTGTGTCTGTCTATTTATTTCTATTAAAGTATTTTTTCTCTGTGTGGTGTCTTTTTTTTTAACCCTTTATTGGAGATTCTAAATGGCCGGGTCAAACTTGCCTTACATTTATGCGGGCATCACACGAGACGAGCTATCGCGCGATGCATCGTCGGGGTCACGGTTTTCGTGACGCACATCCGGCATTGCTTGCGACGTCGTCTCGTGTGACACCTCCGAGCGACGCAGAATCGCTCACAAATTGTGAGTTGTCTACTCGTCGCTTATTTTTAAAAAATTGTTTATTTTTAATGGCGCAGGTTGTTCATCGTACCCGAGGCAGCACACATCGCTCCGTGTGACACCCTGGGAACGATGAACACAGCTTACCTGCATCCCGCGGCTCCTGCCGGCTATGCGGAAGGAAGGAAGTGGGCGGGATGTTTACATCCCGCTCATCTCCGCTCCTCCGCTTCTATTGGGCGGCTGCTGTGTGATGTCGCTGTGACACCGAAGTCTCTCCCCCTTGAGGAAGTGGATGTTCGCCGCCCACAGCGAGGTCGCTCAGCAGGTAAGTACGTGTGACGGGGGTTTAACGACTTTGTGCGCCACGGGCAACTAATTGCCCGTGACGCACAAACGACGGGGGCGGGTGCGATCGCTCGTGCAATCGCACGATAGATCATACCGTGTGAAGCCTAAGAATCTCTGGCTTAATACTAGCTAGTAAAACAAAGCTAGTATTAACTCATTATAACCCAGCAAGCCACCCGGCTTTAGGGCTGCTGGAAGAGTTGGATACAGCGCCAGATGATGGCGCTTCTATGAAAGCACCATTTTCTGGGGCGGTTGCAGACTGCAATTCGCTGCAGAGGGGCCCAGAAAGCTCGGGTCAACCTGTGCTGCAGATTCCAATCCCTAGTTGCCTAGTTGTACCTGGCTGGACACAAAAATGGGGCGAAGCCCATGTCAATTTTTTTTTTAATTATTTAATGAAATTCATGAAGTACCGTAATTAGAAAATGGGCTTCCCTATTTTTTTAGTTCCCAGCCGGGTACAAATAGGCAGCTGAGGGTTGGGGGCAGCCGTACCTGCCTGCTGTACCTGGCTAGCATATAAAAATATGGCAAAGCCCACGTCATTTTTTGGGGGGGCAAAAAACTCCTGCAGTATGCTGAGCCTTATAGTTCTGCAGCTGCTGTCTGCTTTCCTCCATACTGACAGCAGATAGCAGCTGCAGAACTACAAGGCTCAGCATATTCCATCCAGGACTGCAGCAAAAAGAAAAAAAATATCCAGCAGCAATGTCTTCATAGGGAAATTATTTTTCTTAAAATTCCATTTTACTGAAAACTAGTTAAAAAACATAGTGCAGCAAGTTATAAACACGCGGTTGACACGTTTCAGAAGTTAGACTTCCTTAATCATAACCATAACAACAATGGTTATGATTAAGGAAGTCTAACTTCTGAAACGCGTCAACCGCGTGTTTATAACTTGCTGCACTATGTTTTTTAATTAGTTTTCAATAAAATGGAATTTTAAGAAAAATATTTTCCCTATGAAGACGTTGCTGCTGGATATTTTTTTCTTTTTGCTGCAATCACTTTTGAGCCTCCCTTATTCCATGCACCGTCTGACCTTCTCTACAACATGAATTTACCAGCATAATATCATACGGTGAGCTGTATTTTTTCTTTTTTTACTTGTGTCCATCCAGGACTGTATGCAGGAGTTTTTGCCCCCCAAAAAAATTACATGGGCTTTGCCATGTTTTTGTATGCTAGCCAGGTACAGCAGGCAGCTGGGGATTGGAATCCGCAGCACAGGGTGCCCAAGCTTTCTGGGCACCCCTGCTGTGAATTGCAGTCCACAGCCGCCCCAGAAAATCGCGCTTTCATAGAAGCGCCATCTTGTGGCGCTGTATCCAACTCTTCCAGCTGCCCTGGTGACGGGTGGCTCACTGGGTAATAATGGGGTTGGGGATAGCTGTATATTATCAACTGGCTCTAAGCCCAAATTTCATGGTGTCACGCCAATATTAGGCATGGCCACCATGAATTTCTAGCACAGATAAAAAAAACACAACACACAGAAAAATATTTTTTAGACATAAAACACAACACAATTAGTGACCCCATCTTTATTGAAATAAAGAACCCCCCTCCGCAGTAATCCTGGTTCAAGGGTCCCGCGCTGTCCAATCCGGATCCAATATCATCTGATCTGTTTGCTGGAAGGCAAAGCGATCAGATGATGTGTCAGGTTCAAGGACCTGAATCACATGACACAGCAGCTGATTGTATAAACGGCTTTTATACAATCAGCTGATGCATCAGTGCAAAAAAAAAACAAAACTACACACTTGTGTGCAGACCCCCGTCCAACAGCATCAGCTGATAGTTTAGCCGGCCGGGCGGTAAAAAGCCGGCCTCACCGCTCGACTTTTAGTGTCAGCTGATTCCGTCAGGTGACCGCATCAGCTGATCATCGCCAGGTCTGAGAGAGAGAAAAGACAGAGAAAAGAGAGAGAAAAGAGATGAGAGAGAGAGAGAGAAAAGAGAGAGAGAGAAGAAAGAGAGAGAAGAGGAGAGAAGAGAGAGAGAAGAGGAGAGAAGAGAGAGAGGAGAGAGAAGAGAGAGAGGGAGAGAGAGAGAAGAAAGAGAGAGAAAGAGAGAGGGAGAGAGAGAGAACAAGAGAGAGAGAGAGAGGGAGAGAGAGAGAACAAGAGAGAGAACAAGAGAGAGAAAAAGAAGAGAGGGAGAGAGAAAAGAGAGAGAAAAGAGAGAGAGAAGAGATAGGAGAGACAGAGAGAAGAGAGAGAAGAGGAGAGAAGAGGAGAGAAGAGAGAGAGGAGATAGAGAGAAAGAGAGAGAAAGAGAGTGAAAGAGAGAGAGAGAACAAGAGAGAGAACAAGAGAGAGAAAGAAAGAGAAGAGAGAGAGAAGAGAGGAGAGAAGAGAGAGAGAGAGGAGATAGAGAGAAAGAGAGAAAGAGAGTGGAAGAGAGAGAGAACGAGAGAGAGAGAGAGAACAAGAGAGAGAGAGAGAACAAGAGAGAGTGAACAAGAGAAAGAGAGAGAAGAGAGAGAGGAGAGAGCAATGCAGCCTCATTCCGTGAACTGCTCTGATTTTAGAGGTGTGGCCCGCGGCTCACAGCTGATGTCCGTCTCCTCCCCTCAGTGCATAATTAAATTAAATAATAATTATAAATAAATAATAATTATAATTTAAAATAAAAAAATAAATTTAATTTTTTACCGGGGCAGCCAGGATTTGAACTCGTGAACTAATGCTTCTTAGGCAGTAGCTCTAACCATTGAGCCACTGGCTCCAATGAGAAACATAGGAAGATTTGGTTATCTTGACCTCTGCATTGCAGAGTGAAGTCTCCAGTGACAGCGCGGCTCACTTCAGGTGCTGCGTGGAGAAGGACACAGATCGCTCGTGTTCTACAGGGCTCCCGGTCATCTTCATGTAGCAGAGCTGACAGTGTCAGCTGTGTGGATTACTTCGGACCTGGATTGTTGTTTGGGGATTAATAAAGAGGTAAATGAGGTTTTTTTTGTCTTTTATTCCAAATAAAGGATTTTTCGCTGTGTGTGTTTCTTTACTTTCACTTACAGGTTAATCATGGAAGGTGTCTCGGGGAGACTTCTGCCATGATTAATTATTATTACCTCGATTATCACCACACCAGGGCAATTTGGGATGAGCTGGGTAGAGTCCCGGGACTGCCGCATCTAATGGATGCGGCAATTCCGGGCGGCTGCTGGGTGATATTGTTAGGGTGGTGGGCTCCCCCTAACGTGGCGCTCCCCATCCTGACAATACCACCAGCCATGTGACTTTATCCTGGCTGGTATCAAAATTAGGGGGAACCGCATATTTTTTTTTTTTTAATTATTTATTTTATTTTACTGCACAATATAGACCCGCCCACCAGCGGCTGTGATTGGTTGCAGTGAGACAGCTGTCACTCATCGTGGGGGCGTGTCTGACTGCAACCAATCATGGGCGCCGGTGGGTGGGGAAGGCACGGAATACCTGATTGAATAATGAAGCGGCAGCCATTTTCAAAAGAGGAAAAGCCGCCGGAGCTTTGTGACAGCTGGCAGCGAAGCGCCCATGAGCGGTGAGTAGGAAAGAGAGAGGGATTGTGCTGGGGGCGCAGGATGCATGCAGATACGCAACGTGCGCACATAATTACTGTGAAAAGCCACGCTTTTGGTGATCGAACCGTTCTCGAACTGGTGAACTTTAAGAAAATCGTTCGAGTTTGTCGAACGACTCGAACACCCCCCAAAATCACTCGAACATGAAATCGGCGAACCGTTTGACTCGAACATCGCTCGACTTTAGTCATTACACATGTTCCGGGACCTACTTCTGGCCAGAAGTCTTGGCCTATAGTGACCAACAGACTATGTCTTCCTGCTGCAATCCTCGAAGGTCACGGCACATGCGTAGTTGACTCTAGAGCCTTCTTGTGGCCATAAGCCCTGGCTAAAATGATCATCGGGCTGGACACGCGAGGTGCTCCGGACAAGACAACCAGAAGGGAGCGGTGGGAGAGGCCGCAGAGGTGAGCGATAAGGGGCGTATGAGGATTTTTCTATTTTTTTTTGCATCCTATGTTAATTATGCTCTGGTGTTTGGAGAGACTCCACAGCATAGCACGAGCATTAAATTTGTGGGGAATCAAGTGACAAACACAGAAGTGAATAACTGCTTAGTCTCTGTATTTGTCTATAGACAGTGGATTCCCATTTGTTTAGGCTCCCTCAAAGAGGATCTGTCACTTGCTCAAAAAAATGGTGTGAAATACTTTTAAAAATTCCTTACATGCACTGTGTTACTCCATTGAAGAGATATTCACCTTTGTATCTTCTGGAGCGTAATATGTGAAATCTCTGCTTACAGTCCAACTGGGCGTTTCTTTAGAGTCTTCTTTGGGGATGTGCACTTTCACTCCTCCCTCCCAAATGCTACCAATCACAGCTCGGCAGTATTTGAGATTAATAGACTGCTAGATCAGCTGCTGAGTTGTGATTGGTCAATTATGGAAGGAATGAAACCACACCCCCCAAGAGAACACTGGGAAGAAACACCGAGTTATACTGGAAAGAAGAGATTTCACATACTGTGCCGCAGAAGAAACAAATGTGAATATCTCTGCAATGGAGCAACACAGAGCAAAACAAAAAAGAGCGTCAGAACTGGAGGAACTAGGATTTTTACAGTTTACTTATTTTTTTGCACACGTGATAGGTCTTTTTTGAAGGTTACACCTTGGCACTGTCCATACAGCTATAAAAAGATAGAGTTTGAATATCTAATTTGGCATCCAGAAAAAGTTTATAAAAATACACACAGTATCTACAATATTAAAAATTTACAAAAACTCACTCTTTCTCTGCTTCAGTATTATATCTAAATAATAACTAAAATTACATACACAAGACCTTTCCTTTTAACTATAAACTTTAAAAAGACAGTCATGTGGTTTCTGGCCATAGAAAGTCACACTGTTTAGCTGCACAAAATACTCCGTGACTTTCCACTGTTCCTGCTGTCAGTATTGATTGGGGTATACATAGCTTTCCTGCTGTATTCATCTCTTCCCCTTTTAGACCCAGCAGGAGTTCGACTTCCACCCAGCTGCTGATCATCAGTATTCTCTTGGTGTTTAAATTCCCTTCCTTCCTTCTTTGGAATGGTGCTGGTGATATTTTTTATTTCCTTCAAGCCTAGGTTGCAAGCAGGTAGCTTGTACTCATCTGGTATCGTTGCTGAAAACTCTGCTGAACGTCTACCCAAGTCATCTAATGATAAATAGTATTTGCATATTCCCCTGTGTTTCCTCCTTGTGTCTTCTCTAGTGTTTAGTGGGGATGACGAAGAGCTGATCCCACCCGTTCCCTATGTAGGGTTCAGCACTAGGGATACCAAGGGTCAGATATCCGGCTCAGTGCATAGGTGCAGAACCTATCTAGGGTGGTGAGGGATCCCAAGAACCAGCAGTTGGTTAGGTCAGGGGTCACCATCTTCCCTTTCCCTAGACACAGGGTTCCCCTTCCCTTCCTTTTTTGCCATTCGCTTGGTACTTCCCCGTACCTAGGTGTGGAACCTATCTAGGGTGGTGAGGGACCAGCATTAGGTTTGGTCAGGGGTCACCATCTTCCCTTTCCCTAGACACAGGGTTCCCCTTCCCTTCCTTTTTTGCCATTCGCTTGGTACTTCCCCGTACCTAGGTGTGGAACCTATCTAGGGTGGTGAGGGACCAGCAGTAGGTTTGGTCAGGGGTCACCATCTTCCCTTTCCCTAGACACAGGGTTTCCCTTCCCTTTTGCCGTGCGCTTGGTATTTCCCCGTACCTAGCATAACAACTACCTGCCATCTCTTCTGACACTTTTTCTTCTCAGGACTCGCAAGACAAAACAATGATTGATCTCGGGGAAAGCAGCCAAGAGATATAACACTGCCGACAGCCAGCAAAGGCGCTCAACACAGTGAAATCCTAGGTGCATTGCCCCCTGGGAAGTATGGGAATCAAAAAAGGTCTGTGGAGCCTCTGTTAGGAGTCTCGACACGGCCACTATAGCCAGATATCCCTCCGGGAAGGACCCAGCCAAGGAGTGGCTCTTTTTAGGAGACCATCATAACCACCATATTAAGTGGCTCTTTTAGTCAATATCCAACCCTTTGATGAGTTTAAAGATATGACAAAGGAAATACCAAGGCCAGGTATCCATCCACAGACAGCTGTTTCGGGGTGTTGCCCCTCATCAGTGTGGAGTAGGACTCAACATTGTCCCTTTTCTTTTGTCATTCCGCCTGGAACTATATAAGTAAGTTTATCACTGGGTGTTTACCGATTACTACTGATGGATAAACTTTGTGAGGAACACCCTATTGGTACAAAGTGGTGTCACCCTGGTCTGAATGCATTCACACATTTCCAGGAGAAATTGCAGAGGGACCGGCACAATGCAAAATTCTGGGGAATGCATCTTATTTCTTAAAACGGACACGAAAGGAGACGTGATGAGTCTCCTTTAAATTGCATACACGTATGTGGTCACCGGTTCGGTCTTAGGCTAGTTTCACACTTGCGTTCAGCGCATTCCGTCACTATGGAGTATAGCGCAGTCCGTTAACGGACCGCGCTATTCTCCATAGAGTTGTATGGACGACGCACTGTAACGAAAGTGTCTGCGTTGCATCCGCTAGACGACGCAGCGGCGTTATTTTGACGCTGCGTCTAGCGGATTGAACGCAGCATGTAACGTTTTTCTGCGCTTGGCGGAGTGTCAAAAAAACGCAATCTGCAGGAATCCGTTAGGTGTCCGTTGTTTTTATAATGGACGCCTATGGTGGCGGATTCCGTTAGAATGCGTCATTTGACGGATTTCGTTAATGCAGCTGACTTTACACAACTGCGCATGCTCAGATGTGTAAAGTCAAGGAAAAAAAACTACAACGGACTGCGTTATTTTGTACGATCTGTAGCATGCGTTGTGCCACTATATGCAACGCATCCGTTACATCCGTCACACAACGCAATGCTACGGATCCCGTTCAACGCAAGTGTGAAACTAGCCTTATTGTTTTTCTGAGATGACTAATTTCCCACTGGTATTTTATTGAGTAATGACTCTATGGAGGCGTTCGCGGTGGCATTAGTAACCTAGAGTCCGATGAGGGGGATGGCACTGCCATTAACACAACATTTGTAACAATCCGATATCTCATTACGCCTTTATCAACAATGTGGTTTCGTAGATAACCTTTGGCTCCGCCGGTCCTAACGGCAGTGCGTCTCACGATCCTTGATGCCGTTCATTAGTTGTTACTTCTCCGACAGATAACAGACGGAATAAAGAGATTTGGCTGTCAAACAAAATAACCAAGCGTGCGCCGGCCGCGGACGGATTGCTCAGACAGGCGTGGTGCACTGTATCCACATAGGTGCGCACTTTTTATTACTCTCTCACCATTTCCCCACTTTTTTTTTCTTTTTGACAATGCACTCTCGTTAAGATCCAAGCAGAATCCTACACAAATCCCTTAAGAGTCAATTATTCAGGTCAAGAAGAAATAAAAACAAGCCGTCATTCTGTAACTAGGAGAGAAGCCGTCTCACGAAGGTGCATAAACCTCACTACATAAAAAAACACAAACAATGAAACACTAAAAATGATAAAAACAATAAAGTACTAAACCAATAAATAGGAAAAATTCTGTTACGTGTCATTCTGAAAATACATTACGTGATATTACAAGATCGGCAGATCATGGAAGAAACTACTATTTCCTGGGAGCCGAAGGAGTTAAGACTAGTGATGAGTGGACTCGCAGCTATCATGGACCGGTTGGTCCCGGTGATCCGGTTTCAAAACCCAGTTCCAGACCGGATTCTGGTCCCCATATAAGTCTATGTTGATAAGAATCCCAGGATTAAAAGTGGTGGTAGAAGGGTTGGGGGATGGGAGTAGGCACGTTGTACTTACTGAGGCTCCGGCACGGTTATACGCAGCTCCCATGGAACATGACTGCCTGCTGTGAGCTTCAGAAAATATTTGCCGGGGGTCACCACTATCAGGGTATGTGCCCATAATCTGGACTCGCTGCATCCTGGATACGGCAGGTCCAGACCTGTGGGGCCGCGAGTCTCCTAACCCAGGAGAACGCAAGAGACAGCAGTGGCCTGTGCCAATGATCAGGATTCGGTGCGCTGCGGTCTCTCGCTTGTGTTCTCCCTACGGAGGATGCATGCAACCCCGCAGCAAACAACCGACATGCTGCGGTCTCAGAATGCCACACCGCAGGTCAGTTTTCGCTGCGGGCCGCACACGCACAGCAGGCACCCGGGCACCTTTGAAACCGCACGGATCCGGACTAGTTAAGACTAATCGCCCAATTCAGCATTATTCTTTTTTTTTTTTGCCTAGTTTTTGGTGTTTTAAAGCCTTCATTTGACTTGTGTCTTAATTTGCCTGTCTTTTTCCACCCAACAATTTAAACATTGCAGGTCAAAGTCCCATAGAGGGACTAAAAAAACATAATGTTAAAAATTGAGAAAAAATAATCCAACAAAATTAAACCACCCCAATTATTTCTGGTAATATTCTAAAAATAAAAAAGAAAATATTTGCTAGTGCCGTGTCTGTAAAAATTGAATCTATCAAAATATTAAAAAAATAATTAATCCATATTCCATAAAGTGGAAAAAATTGAGATGTTAGAAATACCATTTTTTGATCTGTGCTTCCCATCAAAAAATGCATAAAAAATATTAACTCCAGCTATGCATATGTGACGCCCCAGGGGTGAAGATCCTGTTCGGGGACGCCACAGGTCTTGTAAAGTCTGACAACAGGTAATGTCAGTTATTTTAAATGTGTTGCGACGCCACTCACGGCTTGCGGTCAGGGATGTGGATGACTGCCGCTGCAGTTTTGCGAGCGTCTGGGGCTGATGATGTCTGCAGCCAGTTGATGTAGCCTCCCGTGAGTGAGGCAGGCCCCAGGGTAGCAGGGTCCCGAAATAACTCAGGCAGAGTCCAAAAGTCTTTTAACTGTTTTTTACTCACTTCAAGATGTTAAGGTGAGCAGACCCGGGCGATGCTGCAATGAACCAGGTAGGACCAGGTCTCCTTCGGGCCAATCTGAGGGTAACTGTTAGCTCGCCTTACTAGCACTTCTATGTTCGGATACCCCCTGACTTGAAGTACCGTGGGGGTCTATCCTGGGAGTCGCAACTGCCTTTTCTCCCCTGTGTTTGGCCCGTTTGCCGGCAGCGTGGACCAGGTGAGATGGCTCCAGGCTCTGTCTCCTTATGGGTCCCTGCGTTGCTGCTGAGGCTCGGACTCTGTGAGGTTGGTGAGGTACTTGTAGTTCCCCTCACCAGCCAGGTTTAGCAGATAGTTAAACTGGAGTCTGCTCTAGGGACCTGTTCCCCGTACATGCCTAGTCACCAGGAGCACCTTTTCCCGACTCCTCAAGTGACCGTTCTCCCCCACTAACTGTCACTACACGTGCAGGGTCTGACTAGTGGCTGCGCACGTCTCCCTGGCAACCGCCGCTCACCACTACCAGACTAGCTCTCCCTCTTTTCCTGACAGCCTCTGCACTCTAGCTCCCAGCCCCTCCGCTGCACCCCATGATAAGAATTGAAGGCCAGCCTTCTCTAGAGACTGCCCAAGGGTCCCATCTAATGGTGTGGGAGACCTGGTTGCTATGTGTCTGTGCGTACACACCTCATTCTGGCCTTTAGGATTACCTGGAAGTACTGTCCCAGCATGGGTGCAGTACTCAGTGGTTCCTGACCAGGTCAGGGGTACCACACATACAAAAAATAATACAAAAATAACCAGTATTTTCCCAAAGTTGTGGCTTTTTGTACGGACTTGTGTATTTGTGTATGTCAGACACTAATCAGCGGTTTATTCTGGTCAGGTTACCAGCAGTTTGTTCTTTTACGTGAAAGCACTGCTGTCCTCGGTAATAGACGCAGCTGTTCTTAGCGCCTGTTTAATCCTCCGCTCGTTGGGTACAAGGTAAGCGACTTGTTATGCATATGTAGTCATGTCTTCTCCCAGACCCGAGCCCCTGCAGGAATTCTCGGTAAGCATCCTTTCACACCTTGTCGAATCCATCCAAGTGTGAAATTCAGATATTAAAGTATAAGTGTACTCAGATTCACATGTTCTTTATAATAAATTGCTAAACCAAATAATTTTGTGAGAAAAATTCTGAGTCAGTTTTCTCCTTCTACAACACTTCCCAAATCAAGGCTTCCAAAATATGTAAAATCCTATTCGATAGCTTCAAGATGTAACTAACTGCTCCTCATTATTCTGCAAATAATTTTACATATCAATGATCAATAGTCAACCACTTGTACGAGTTCTCTCTGAGGGTGTCGCTAACAGAGGTAACAGCTCACTCATCAGCCATCACTCAGTCCACACATGCACATAAAGCTCACAGCATTAATGATTAAATGGTAAGAAGGAAAATCCAAGTCTTTATTGCATGGGAACATTAGAAACCCCAGAAGAAGCAATCAGCTTGGCCTATGTGTTCAGGCGTAGTCCTTACTTCTAGCTATAGCTATTGTTCTTATCAAGGACAATCCCTTGATAGGTGACCAGACAAAATGTAAGATTGTAAAATAAAGATGTTGTTACTTGGGTCTATAAACATTCATGTCTCTGGTGGTCAAAAGAAGTTACGACATCCTATCCATTCAGTATTGTGATCGCTGAGACTGGCCTCAGGGTCAGGTGACTGATGAACCGAACATTATACCACCATTTGATCCATCAGTCAAGACTTCCAAGATGGCACCAATTTGTCTTCAGTAATCAACAGTTCTGCATATATGTATTTAAACTGCATCAATGGCAACCATTGGTCTCTCTGAGGGTGTCACTTACAGAGGTAACAGATCACTCATCCAGAGATCACACAGTCCACACGAAAGATTGCTTGCTCTCTCAGTGAGAGAAAACTGGCTAACATAGGTAACATGGGTACCAAACCTTTCTTTCTTTTAACAGCCCATACATGCACATAAAGCTCACAGCATCAATGGAGAAATGGGGGGAAAGACAATCCCTTTATTACATGGAAAGATTAGAATTCCACAGAGGATGCAATCAGCTTGGCCTATGTGTTCGGGCATAGTCCTTACTCCTAGCTATAGCTATTTTTCTTACCATGGACAATCTCTTGATGGGTGGCCAGAGGAAAGGCAAGATTGTAAAATAAAGATGTAGTTACTTGGGTCGATGAACACCCATCTCTCTAGTGGTCACAAGAAATTACGACGTCCAATGCATTCAGTTTTGTGACCGATGAGATTGGCTGCAGGGTCAAGTGAGTGATAAACCAAACGTCATTAGATCCATCAGTCAGGACTTCTAAGATGGCACCAACTGGTCTCGGTAATCAACAGTTCTGCATATATATTTCCATTGCATCAATGGCAAAGAATGTGTACAAGATCTCTCTGAGGGTGTCACTTACAGAGATCACTTACAGCTCATTCATCCACACATCACAAATAAAATAAATATGTAATTACTTCGGTCTAAGCACACCTATCTCTCTGGTGGTCACAAGAAGTTATGACATCCAATCCATTCAGTATTGTTACCACTGAGATTGTCTGCAGGGTCAGGTGACTAATAAACCGAACAGCATCCCAACATATGATCCATAAGTCAAGGCTTTCAAGATGGCACCAACCAGTCCTCAGTAATCAACAGTACTGCACAAATATTTACATTGAATCAATGGCAACCATGTCTATAAGATCTGTCTGAGGGTGTTGCTTACAGAGGTAACAGCTTACTCATCCACACAATATGGATTGCTCTCAGTGAGAGAAAACTGGCTAACATGGTACCAAATATTTTTTTTTTCTTTTAACAGACCACACAGCATCAATGAAGAAATGGAAGGAAAGACAACATGGGAAGATTAGAATTCATTGATCCATCAGTCATTAATCAATGGCCTTGGCCCTCAGAAGATTGAAAGAAGAGATGTTCTCAGTTATGGTAATGGTGGAGTCCACAGAAATGGTGGCACGGATGCCGATTGGGGTAAGGAATTATTTGTTTTATAATGATCCCTTCATCTCTGGCCAGTTTTGAAAAGTGGCCTGAACAAGGTACTGTATTTGTAAGGGTTTTCCAAGTAGAGGCCATTGAACAATCCCTTCAAGGCCCTTATTTTGGCCATGTAGGTTGCTCAAAGTCTTCTTAAACACTCGCCAGAGTAAAATAAAAATGACAAATTTTCACCTCTAGCCCCAGCGCTATTTCAGTAATGTCGCCACCGGGTCTCCCGTAGCTTGCAGGACATTGTTATACCATGTGAGCGCTGCAGCCAATCAATGGCCTGTAATAGACTGCAGCATTCACACCTCCTCTCAATGTCCAAGTTGAAAAAGTCAACAATAGTCTCTAATTGGCTGCAGTGCTCATGTACATAATATCACATGAGTCTCGGGAGATCTGGTACTGATAGTGCTGGAGGTGAATAGTGAACAATATCTTTAATATTCCACCTAATGTGGTTTGTAGTACCAGTGCTGCTATTCTTTGCACCCAGAGATGAAAATGTAATGGATAAAGATGTCTTGTGTCCTTTACTGGAGCGGCAGGGTTTTGGCAAATATGGCGTCTGTCTCAGAACCTAAAAAGTATCTGTCGTTTTAAGGTTTATTTAATAAATCAACAGCATACAATAAATGAAGACACATTCTCTATTTTTTTTATTAGAGAAATCCACTTCTTTCTAATTATTCATTTTCACAATTCTCAATTCACGAGTATCTATCTTCAGTGATTACAGACGTTCCCATTACTGAGATAGGAGATGACAATTGGTAATTATAACGTTCTATGGAGAAATGTGACTGTTGGTTTGGTAAAACTTTCAGCAGAATGTCAGTGTCAGTCTCTGGCTCCTCCCCCTCCATAGAATTTTAAAAGCAGCAACTGTCGTCTCAATGATCGGAATGTCTGTCTTCACTAAACACAGATTTTACCCGTGAATTGATAGATCAGTTCAGCAGCAGAAAGAAGCAGATTTCTCTGATAAGATCTATTACAAAGCTGTTTACTTTTGTGTGTAGTATTGATTTATGAAATGAAAATGATGGTGACTCAGTAATCTCCCACTTTGTCATCATAGGATCAATCACTAATAGAGCCCTAGTAGCGCACAGACATAATATGACTGTTTTATTGCCTAAAGATAGAAATCATCACAGTAGGACAGAGTCACAAACATCATCTCATAACTAGTGATGAGCGGGCACTACCATGCTCGGGTGCTCAGTACTGGTAACTAGTGATGAGCGGGCACTACCATGCTCGGGTGCTCAGTACTGGTAACTAGTGATGAGCGGGCACTACCATGCTCAGGTGCTCAGTACTGGTAACTAGTGATGAGCGGGCACTACCATGCTCGGGTGCTCAGTACTGGTAACTAGTGATGAGCGGACACTACCATGCTCAGGTGCTCTGTACTGGTAACTAGTGATGAGCGGGCACTACCATGCTCGGGTGCTCAGTACTGGTAACTAGTGATGAGTGAGCACTACCATGCTCAGGTGCTCAGTACTGGTAACTAGTGATGAGCGGGCACTACCATGCTCAGGTGCTCAGTACTGGTAACTAGTGATGAGTGGGCACTACCATGCTCAGGTGCTCAGTACCTGTAACTAGTGATGAGCGGGCACTACCATGCTCGGGTGCTCAGTACAGGTAACTAGTGATGAGCGGGCACTACCATGCTCAGGTGCTCAGTACTGGTAACTAGTGATGAGCGGGCACTACCATGCTCGGGTGCTCAGTACCCGTAACTAGTGATAAGCGGGCACTACCATGCTCAGGTGCTCAGTACTGGTAACTAGTGATGAGTGGGCACTACCATGCTCGGGTGCTCAGTGACATTCTTTGTGTTTCTGTTGGAAAAATGAAGAATTCTATGTATGTCTTGAGAAATGTTATGTAACATGTGTATGTGGTTGAGGAAGCAAAGTTCACATGCATGAAATGTGGATTGAAATATATGAATGGGACAAAAGGGGGCTTTACTCGCTGCGATATCGCTAAGGAGATATCATCGGGGTCACGGTGTTTGTGACGCACATCCGGCCTCATTAGCGAGATCGCAGCGTGTGACTCCACTGAGCGACCGTAAACGATCGCAAAATAGGGAAAAATCGGTGGTCATGGAGAGGTCGTCCTAAAGCAAAATATCGTTTTCTGCTCAGTAGCGATGTGGTTCGTCGCTTCTGCGGCACCAAACATCGCTATGTGTGACGCCGCAGGAGCGACAACCATCACCTTACCTGCCTCCACCGGAAAAGGAGGAAGGAAGGAGGTGGGCGGGATGTTCCGGCCGCTCATCTCCTCCCCTCCTTTTCTATTGGGCGGCGGTTCAGTGACGCTGCTGTGACGCTGAACGAACTGCCCCCTTAGAAGGGAGGCGGTTCGCCGGTCACAGCGACGTCGCAGGGCAGGTATGTGCGTGTGACGCTGCCGTAACGATAATGTTCGCTACGGCAGCGATCACACAATATCGCATGTACGACGGGGGCGGGGGCTATCGCGCTTGACATCGCTAGCATCGGCTAGCGATCTCGCAGCGTGTAAAGCCCGATTAGGGTTTCCGAAATGTCTTGACTTGGGCATTGATGGTGATCTGGAATCTAACAACCTGACAAATAATCTCCTCAATTTATTCCAGTAGTTCACATAGGTCTGTAGAAATTTTTTTTTAAAGGGGTAGTCTAACCAATCATTTATTTATTTATTTATTTTTAAAAAAAGACTGAGTGGAATAAAAAAGGAAATAAAAACATTTAACCTCTACTAATTTCCCACCGCCCTACCTTCCTGGGATTTTTCTAACACGCTTTGTGTACCAACTCGTCTCTGCTTCCTGATTTTGACACACAGAAAAAGCTGCTGAACCAATCACTGGCTGAGGCAGGACAGCCCTGTGGCCAGTGATTGGCTAAGCATTAATTTCCTGTATGACCAGGAAGTGGAGACCAGCCTGCACACTTGGTGAGTCAAAATGGGAGCAGCTGGAAATTGGCGAAGGGGAGTTTTACTACTTTTCTTTTTTTTATTCCGTTATGGAGTGTGTCATGGCCTGATGTGGTCTCGGGCGGATCTGGGATCAGAAGGTCAAAATGAATTGTTGATTGCAGATCTGCTTTTGTTGACCTTGAGTTAAAGCATATTTAATTCCATCCAGTACAAAAGGGGCTCAGGTTCTCTTCTATCCTGCAGTGATCTCACAGGTAGTTGTATCCTCAGCTGCAGCCACTCCCTTTTGCTATAAACATCCATTCCTAATTCCTCGCTATGCTGGCTATAGCTCATATCCATGCTGTCCACTTTGAAGGAGCCAGTGTTGTGAATGTCAGTTATGCTTTTGTTGCTGTGAGGCTCCCTCTTGTGGCCAGCAATGGTTTGGACAGAGACCAGGTGTGCTGGAGCAATGGGCGTTTCCATTGCTAACTAAAAGGGAAGGGATGAGGCAGAGAGTTAGCAATGGAAACGCCCATTGCTCCAGCCCACCTGGTCTCTGTCCAAACCATTCCTGGCCACAAGAGGGAGCCTCACAGCAGCAAAAGCATAACTGACATTCACAAAACCCCCACATTCAAAGACTACGGTGATATAGGAAAATACAATACACAGATGGATGATAGGATTAGCAAAGGTGAGGCCCCACTAACTAAATAGGAAAGGATAGGAAAGAGGCTGATGGTGGCCAGAGAAAAACCCTACAAAAACCCAAATACCTGATAGTACAAAATTGTCCTCAGATCGCACGATCTGCACTCCGTCCTATATCAGGCCCTCTTGTCAAACCAATAAACAGAAAACAGGAACAATTACAAATTTAAGAAGCAACAAGCACATGGACTTATAGGAGCAAAACTCCAAACATAGCTGCAGGGAGCTAAGCAACAGAGAGGGAAGATCCCTGCATGCAAATAAACTGACAATAACCACAATAATTGACAACCCAGATAAGAACAAAAGAACAAAACAACTTAAGAAAGAACCAAGCACTTATCTGGGATAGATGTGGTCTGGAGCAAGATGAAAAGGCTGGTGATTCAAAGAACAAATTATAACCGGCCCAGACAGCCATGAAGCAAAGGCTTAAGTAGGGAGAGAGTTAGCAATGGAAACGCCCATTGCTCCAGCACACCTGGTCTCTGTCCAAACCATTCCTGGCCACAAGAGGGAGCCTCACAGCAGCAAAAATATAACTGACATTCAGAACAAACCAGTCTCTGAAGAAGCTGAGGAGTCGCTTCTATTGCAGCTGTGAAGTTCCTGCTGGAGAAGCTGTGGAGTGTTATTTTTTGTGTCTTTCTCTATCTTTTTGTCTTACCTTCCTGTAGTATTATCTTATTGTAGGGACAAGACTAGCCTCTCATTAGCTTTCATTAGTCAATGTGAGTTCAGGGCCTAGGTACGTGATACGTCTAGGGACGTTAAGGAGTGCAGGGATCAGCCTCAGGTGGGTGTTAGCAAGTGACCCCACTCTCCTCTCCCTAGTGCCGGGATCTTCCATTGTATTGCTACCCTGGTGTTCCCTGTGTGTTGCAGAGCTCATCGGAAGTCCTCTCATACTTGGCACTACACCTGCAGTCAGATCATAACAGGCGCTTTGTTAAAACAGTAACTGATCATCCCAACAACTTTTTTAATTAAAATATGTAATATGTTGAGTGTAACGCTGGCGTCCCTGCACTCCTCCGCGGATGGCTCTTTCCCCGCCGTCCAGCTTCCTCGCGGTCCCCCACTTGGCTTCTCCCTGCTTCCCTCTCCCGAAGGTGGCATCATGACTCATTATCCTCTGTAAATATATATCCCTCATTTACACAACACCGCCAGGGTCACGGAGTCATGCCCTGCCACCATAACCTCCCGAACGGAACCGTGGCCCGCTTCCGAGTGCCCCGAGATGGCCCTGGTGGGCGTGTCACCTGTTCAACACCCTCAGTCCTGTTAGTCAGTTGTTTGGTTCCAGTCCTGTCCCTGCCTATACCTGGTCCCAGCCCGTCCTGCCCTGTAGGCACCTGGTTCCAGTCCTGTCCCTGCCTGTCACTGGTTCCAGCCCATCTTGCCCTGTTGGCACCTGGTTCCAGTCCTGTACCTGCCCGTACCTGGTTCCTGCCATTGTGTCTTGTTGGTACTAGTCACTGTGTCTGTCCTGGCCATGCCATCTGCCTTGCTAGTGACTGCCTGTCCGTCCTGGCCGTGCCATCTGCCTCAGCCACTCCGTTGGCCCCAGCCTTGCAAGTGACTCAGCCTGTCCATTCTGCCTGTACCTGGCTACCAGTGCGTCTTGTTCTTTTAGTTCCTGCTACCTGTCTGTTCTGCCTTGTTGGTACTAGTGTCTTTGCTTGTCCATCCTGCCTTATTCTGTCTGCTCCTATGTCCGCTCCTGCCTGGGTGGTGGGGGGGGGGGTCAGCTGCCACAGTACCGGTCTCTACCCCCTCAAAAAGGTGGGCCCCTGGTTCCCCTGTGGTCCAGTGAGTCCACTTTAGCCCACCGCCTTACCATCTCCGGCAGCGAGCGTGACATTTAGGCTTGATATCAATACCGGTGGACAGTTGCACATGGCGTCGCTATCCCTGACAATGCACACTGGTTATCACAACAATATAAATTTTGCACTATTATGCTTATAAATGTCCTTCATCTCCCCTTCGAGGCTCTAATAAAACAGTGTATTTAGAAAAATAATGATTTTTCCATAGCGCCCCCTACTATAGGAATGCGCCTGGACAAGAAAGCCCCGCATTGTGTGAAGTGTAGATAAAAGGACAGGTTTAGCTCCATACATTTGCATTAAGCTACAATACATGACATGCAATGAGAATAATTAGATCGCAACTCAAAGCACTGAGGATGCTAAATGTATATCTTCATACACATCTCCAAGGAATAGAGCTATAAAAAAAAAAAAAGGACGCGGTTTTATCCTTTACAATAATCCCGAACATTCGAAGGTGACTTATTGTACTATTGTGCCGCCATTCGTATCTTCAGTAACACATGGGGCGATCGGGCGGCAGTATTACCATATATAAAGATATAGGTGACGATTATACAGTAATTGTAATTTTTTTTATGGAAGGAAGGTCAAGTGGAAAAATAAGATCTCATTAATTTAAGATTCATAAACCTAATTGTATCAATCATCATATAATTTTATATTTATTTTTTGAGTGGTTATTCAATATTTTAACGTGCGTTATTATTAATTTTATCAAGGTTATAAAGAGTCGATGAACAGCAATGTATAGAGCTGGATTACGAAAAGGGTTATCGTAAGAAAAAAGATTTGGTTGGAGCTAAAATGGTGAGCATAATGATGGGCCAAGGTTTTTTTGGTGGGAGATACGTAGGATGGACCAAGGTTTTTTGGTATGAGATATGTAGGATGGACCAAGGTTTTTGGTATGAGATATGTAGGATGGACCAAGGTTTTTTGGTATGAGATATGTAGGATGGACCAAGGTTTTTTGGTATGAGATATGTAGGATGGACCAAAGTTATTTTGGGTGGGAGATACGTAGGATGGACCAAGTTTTTGGTATGAGATATGTAGGATGGACCAAAGTTTTTTTGGGTGGGAGATACGTAGGATGGATCAAGGTTTTTTTTGGTGGGAGATACGTAGGATGTACCAAGGTTTTTTTGGAGGGAGATACGTAGGATGGACTAAGTTTTTCTTGGTGTGAGATATGTAGGATGGACCAAGTGTTTTTGGTGGGAGATACGTAGGATGGACCTAGGTTTGGTTAACCATCCGGATTCTCAGGGTTCATTAGAAGAATGCAATTGTAATAATAGACCAGAGTTGGGTTATAATAATAGACAGATTGGTTGAAAATGGGTTATGATGGACTGGGAAGTGGTTGATTTTGGGGGTATTTTGAAGGTTCTGGGGATAGATCAGGGTATGATTATAAGAAGGTACCAAGGTTTGGTTGAAGCTAAAATGGTGAACCAAGAATTGATAAGGATAATATTATAATGATGGACCAAGATTTTTTTTTTGGTGGGGGGAGATACATATGATGGACCAAGGTTTGGTCGAACTATCCGGATTCTCAGATTTCATTAGAATGCAATTGTAATGATAGACCAGGGTTGAGTTATAATAATGGACAGATTGGTGAAAAATGGGTTATGATGGATTTGGAAGTGGTGAATTTCGGGTTATTTTGAAGGATCTAGGGATAGATCAGGGTATGGTTATAAAAAAAAGGTTTCAAGGATTGGTTGAAGCTAAAATGGTGAATGAAGATTTGATAGGGTTAATATTATAATAATGGACTAAGTATTTTTTTGCGTGGGAGATATGTAGGATGGGCCAAGGTTTGGTTGAAGAATCTGGATTCTGAGGTTTTATAAGAATGCAATTGTAATGATGGATCAGAGTTTGGTTGGAATTGGGTCACCATGGACTAGGCTGTGTTTGGAAATGGGTCATAATGGACTTTCAAGGATTTGGTTTCAATAAATTTACTACGATGAATCAGGGCTTGGCTTTGTTTTAAGATAGACCAAGGTGGATCAGGGTTTGGTTGGATTTGGGTCACTATGGACCAGGTTGTGGTTGGAAATGGGTTATGATGGACTTTCAGGGGTTTGGTTACAAAAAATGTACTATGATGAATCAAGGCTTGACTTTTTTTTTAAGATAGACCAAGGTGGATCAGGGTTTGGTTGGATTTGGGTCACTATGGACCAGGTTGTGGTTGAAAATGGGTCATGATAGACTTTCAAGGACTTGGTTTCAATAAATGTACAATGATGAATCAGGGTTTGGCTTTATTTGAGATAGATCAAGATGGATCAGGGTTTGTTGGAATTGGGTCACTATGGACCAGGTTGTGGTTGAAAATGGGTCCTGATAGACTTTCAAGGACTTGGTTGCAATAAATTTACAATGATGAATCAGGGTTTGGCTTTTTTTGAGATAGATCATCATGTTGAGTCAGAGTTTGTTGGAATTGGGTCACTATGGACCAGGTTGTGGTTGGAAATGGGTTATGATGGACTTTCAGGGGTTTGGTTACAAAAAATTTACTATGATGAATCAAGGCTTGACTTTTTTTTAAGATAGACCAAGGTGGATCAGGGTTTGGTTGGATTTGGGTCACTATGGACCAGGTTGTGGATGAAAATAGGTTATGATGGACTGGTGTTTGGTTGCAATAAATTTACTATAATGAATCAGGGCTTGACTTTGTTTTAAGATAGACCAAGGTGGATCAGGGTTTGGTTGGATTTGGGTCATTATGGACCAGGTTGTGGTTGGAAATGGGTTATGATGGACTTTCAGGGGTTTGGTTACAAAAAATTTACTATGATGAATCAAGGCTTGACATTTTTTTTAAGATAGACCAAGGTGGATCAGGGTTTGTTGGAATTGGGTCACTATGGACCAGGTTGTGGTTGAAAATGGGTCATGATAGACTTTCAAGGACTTGGTTTCAATAAATGTGCAATGATGAATCAGGGTTTGGCTTTTTTTAGATAGATCAAGATGGATCAGGGTTTGTTGGAATTGGGTCACTATGGACCAGGTTGTGGTTGAAAATGGGTCCTGATAGATTTTCAAGGACTTGGTTGCAATAAATTTACAATGATGAATCAGGGTTTGGCTTTTTTTGATATAGATCAAGATGAATCAGGGTTTGTTGGAATTGGGTCACTATGGACCAGGTTGTGGTTGGAAATGGGTTATGATGGACTTTCAGGGGTTTGGTTACAAAAAATTTACTATGATGAATCAAGGCTTGACTTTTTTTAAGATAGACCAAGGTGGATCAGGGTTTGGTTGGATTTGGGTCACTATGGACCAGGTTGTGGATGAAAATAGGTTATGATGGACTGGTGTTTGGTTGCAATAAATTTAGTACAATGAATCAGGGCTTGGCTTTTTTTAAGATAGACCAAGGTGGATCAGGGTTTGTTGGAATTGGGTCACTATGGACCAGGTTGTGGTTGAAAATGGGTCATGATGGACTTTCAAGGATTTGGTTGCAATAAATTTACAATGATGAATCAGGGCTTGGCTTTTTTTTAGATAGATCTAGATAGATCAGGGTTTGTTGGAATTGGGTCACTATGGACCAGATTGTGGGTGAAAATAGGTTATGAAGGACAGGTGTTTGGGTGCAATAAATGTACAATGATGAATCAGGGCTTGGCGTTTTGTTTAAGATAGACCCCAGATAGTTTAATGTTTGGTTGGAATTGGGTTGTGGTTGAAAATGGGTTATGGTGAGCAATCAAGTTACTTTGAAGAATAAAGGTTTGATTAGAAAAAACGGTTATGATCGATTGGATTGAGCAGAACGTAGTTTTTAAGATAGACCAAACGTTGGTGATGGTTTGATTACATTTGTGGTTGGAATAGCATTTTTATAAAAGTCATAGATTTGGTTAGGAATATGATTCATGAAAGTGTGGTTATAGTAGGGTATAATAAATCAGAGTTTGGTCAGACTATAAGTTTTCTGATGGACCACAGTTTGGTTTTAGTTGGGTTTTAATGGACCGGGGATTGGTTAATTTTGGGTTATGACTTTAGAATAAAGTTCTGGTTAGAATGAAATTAGATTGGCAGGCCAGGCTGAGGGGCTAATGGAACAAGGTTTGGTTGGATTTGTTACTTCATTGACCATAGTTCATGGTTTAGGTTATAATGGGTCAAGTTTTTGGTTGGAGATAGGTTACGATGGTCTCAGACTTGGTTGCCATGAAATTATTTTGAAGGTTTGGTTACAAAACAATGTATCATGGTTTGATTTGATCAGAATATAATTTTTATGATGGACCAGGGTTTGGCTAATTTTACTTTCTTATGAAAAACCAAGGTTTGTCAGAATAACCTAGACGTCACTGGTACAACCATTGCACAATTTCTCACAGGTGAACATTTGAAGTGTTAAACTCCCCCCCTATCACCAGCACCGTCCATGGCGGGAACACGGCGGCGCCTGGTGACCGAAGCAGAAGCAGTCGCAGGAGTGGACTCTGGTGATGACGTGACAGATATACACTAATCAAAAAGAAGCAGCATAGAGAATATTATACAACAGTACTCAGCTGTGTAACTGTGATTCCAGCACTGGGTTGAGATAATCAGTTACTAGTGTCTTTCTCACTCTGCTCCTCCTCCTATGCATAGACTTTAATAGGCATCTGATATCTCATGCATCAATGAGCTGACAGTCCATCCTGGTTTGACCAAGATTGGAGATTTTCCAAACAAATCCTAGTTTCAGGAAGCAAGGAGCTGAGAATTGTCTCACAAGCAGATTTCACTCATAAGAAATGTTACAAATTGTAGTATCTTTGCTTATATTATTGATTTAGTGACCAATTAAAATGCACAGCGACCAAAAAAGAAACACCCAATTGTAAATTTAGAGTTTTAAGAAAATGAATAGAAGGGAAAAGCTAATATTTACTAAATAAAACTAAATTAAATAGTAACTAATTAACAAGCAAAACAATTCGGCTTCATCAGAAGAAATGGCGTCTTCTCAGTACGGAAAATGAATTTCATTGCAATAATTGGATTTGGTGCCAGAGTGTCACATCCCCGCGCACTGAGGCTCCGCGACATTTGCATTCCCCATGCATATAATTTTACAGGAGCCTGAATACCGATATTATAAATGCAGTAGACCTGTTTCAGAAGAGTGTGATATTCTGCAGATACAGTGCGGCTTTTCAGCCAAATCAGTATGGTTTGTAGCGTTACAGTAAAATGCCCTTAAAGGGAACCTGACGGCAGATAACAAAATTATTCATGGTTCCAATATCGCAGCTGCTCAGATTAACCATGAGAAAAACCGTCCTGGAAGTGTTACTGTCTATATTGTTATTATGTCCCCAAAAATATAAAAATATAGGTGGCACAGAATGCCGGTGCCTTGTTGATTTATTTTGTCATTGAATTTTGTTTTAGTTTATTTTTTTGTATTTTTATGAATGTATCCAAGTGAGGTCTTCATGTTTTTCCCATAGGAAAAGAAAAAAAAAATGGATATATTCAGGCGCAAGCTCACACATCCATGTCTCCGGTACGTGTGGTGTCCGTTTTCATATGTACCGGAAACACGGATCCACGTAGACCCATTAAACTTAATGGGTTTGGACACACAGCTGTGTTTAATGTGCACCACACGGCGACATGTACGTTTTCTGCGGTCAGCGCAGGTGTCACCCGTACCGCACACTGATGTAATCCATGTGACACATACCGGAGAAAACACCTGTCCCTTAAAAGAATGTTATACTTACCTGTCTCTGGCGCTGCAGTCTCTGCTGTTGCTTCCTGGTTCCGCTCATTATGCCTCATGAATATTCACTGCACTGACCGCGGACTCGGAAGTAACAGCAGCACAGGAGACAGCACACTGATGTGATCATGTACCAGAGAAAACATCTGTCCCTTAAAAAAAAAAAAAAGAATTGTTATACTTACCTGTCTCCAGCGCTGCTGTCTCTGCCTCTGATGTTGCTTCCTGGTCCCACTCATTATGACTCATGCATATTCACTGAACTGACAATAGACCCGGAAGTAACAGTAGCGTCAGGGACAGGTAAGTATACGAGCTCATGATGTCTGTGTGCTATGCAGATGTAACATAGATAGCACACAGACAGCACAGGTAGAACACACACAGACATACTGATGGCCTTACGTATCTGCCACCCGGGCCATCACACATGAGCGTTTAATGCATGGATATGTGAAAGAGTCCTAAAAGAAACTAATGTTAATTTGCGCTACACATTACAGAGGCGGACTGTCCTCGTCACATTACAGATGCACTTGAGGAAGGGGACAGTCCACACCCATAAACGTAGTGCCCATTAAAATTACTTTCTTTTAACTTGCTCCTGTGTGCAATGCCTGAAAATATCCGTCATTTTTTTTCCTTCTAGTCTTCAGCTATGTAGCACGCCACGGGGTCTTAGGGTACTCGTCATCGGGCCAGTGGTTTCTTGGGATTGCTGTTACTGGCCTGACCCGGCTTCGTGGCCCCGTCGGCTACATGAAAAGACAAACAAACAGGTGTACAGTGTAAATGGAGATGGAAGGAGGACGACGGGTCCCTGGGAAGCATGTCACTGGTTGCAATGGTGACTGAGTCTCGGCCTCCTCCTCCGCAGACCCTTCCTGTGACTTTCCTCTCCCAGGGCGGTGTTGGATGGGAATGGGGGATGCTTCACAGCGCCACCCGTGGTGTGCGGCCAGGAATTAGCCGCCGCTGCACAGTCTCTCTCCAGGGCTGGTGTTGCGTGCAGCCTGGATGGTATCGCTCCCCACAGGCGGAGCGGGATTACCCCGGGAGGTTAGTGAGAATGAGGCGGCAGTCCACGGGAGCGCCGGAGCGCAGGGCGGCGGCATTTACTCATAGAGTCACCGGGTGCGGGTTCCAGATGCTTTTATTCTCTGGTTAAGATGGTATCGCGCCCCAGGTGCTGGTCCTCGCCGTCAGAGACTCCGGTCGATCCTGGGCAGGTCAGAGGTCCGGTCCAGTCTGGTAATCGGTGGGCTTTCTCCTCTGTGCACAACTCTGTACTTGGTGGGTCTCCGTAGCCTGAAGCATCTTGGGATCCCCTCCTGCTCTCCCTCTCACTCTCTGTCTTGGCCTGTATGGCAGGCAGCTTGAACCTCTCTATAGGCTGGACCTCTATCCCCGTTCCCCGGGTTCCCTCTTTGCTGCTGTGCCCCAGACACTAACGTCGGTGAGGTCCTTGATGGTCCCCTCACCGGGCAGATTTTTATAAGGTGAGCTTGAAGCATCTTCCTGAACTAGGGCTCTGTACCCCGCCTGTGCTCAGTCCCATGAGTACTCACACCGTACTCTCCCTGGCGCCTGTACTCCTTTAGCCTACGATTACTGGTGCTGGGTCCCGTCCCTCCAGGTGTTACTAGCCTCGGTCTGGCTGGCTCCCCTCTGCAGGAGACTCCTACAGAGGTTGGTGCGGTGTTACATCCCAGACGGTTCTGTTCTGCCTCCCTGAGGGGTGCCTGGCAGCATCCCCTCAGGGAGCTGCTCCACAGCGAGTCTGCTCTGTCTCTGTCTGACTGGAACTGACCTGGGCTTCCTGTCTGCTCTGTAACGTACTCCTACTCCTGCCCCCCTCTCCTTTGCAAGGATCCAGATCGTTGTTATGGTGACCGGAAGTTCCCCCAGTGCCTGGGCCTGCTAGGAACTGACTGAGTCACTTCCTGACTGTGTTTAGATGAGCTATGTGAGGTGTGGTAAACTTACCGGGTTAACCTCTTCCTGCCCGGGAAGGATATAATGATATACCCTGTAGCGACCAGTCTCAGAGGCACTACAAGCTACATGGGAGCAGGCGGCCGGTGCAACCGTTCATCGGTGAAAGAGAGGCCGCAATGACTTTTGAACTTCGGATTATACAGGACATATCCACGGAGGATCTGTGTTGGAGAGGGATTTTGTGACCAATACTATCTACAACACCTTGTTGCATCCACATGTGCTGTCCCAGTGTTGTGTCTGCCCAGCAAAACATGAGCGGGGAGTGACTATAGTCTCACTTTTATCTTTTTTAATTAACCGTTCCACATTGAGCGTTTTTCTTTATTTCTCTTCATGGTTTCCCATAGACTTTAATGGTTGAGTCTGATACGTAAAATAGATGAGTGAGTCGGCAAGGAAAGAAGGGAGGGATGACGATACAGTTGAAAGCAATGATGGAGCAGAGAGCCATCAGCTCCCTCCTCCATCATTCTCCCTGTGCATCTGAGCTGTGATGTCTCAGTGTAACAGGCGTGATGACGTCACTACATTGTGCCTGCTGTGCATGGGGATCATGATTAAGAGTGTATCACACCAGAAACCTGTTGATTGCTGTCTGCTCAGCTGTTATGTCGGCTTTCCAATCATGGAGTTTATATGATCTACAATTCATATTTTCGTATGGATATTGGATTGGATTTTATTTATTCCATGACGCTGGATTTTTCTACTGTCTGCAGAGCTTCAGAGCACAAGCTGCAGGGGGAGTATTTATTTATTTTATTCTTAATCAATTAATACATTGAAAAGGGAAATTATACAGTTTGGGGCCGATTATACTATTTGGAAGGCTATATAGGGTCTATTATATTGTTTGGAGGGATATGTCGGGAGTCCTTATAATATTTGGAGGGCTATATGAGAGTCATTATAATATTTAAAAGGCTATTTGAGGGTCATTATAATATTTGAAGGGCTATATGAGGGCCATTATAATATTTGGAAGGTTATATGAGGGTCATTATAATATTTAAAAGGCTATTTGAGGGTCATTATAATATTTGAACGGCTATATGAGGGCCATTATAATATTTGGAAGGTTATATGAGGGCCATTATAATATTCGAAGGGCTATATGAGGGTCATTATATTATTTGAAGGGCTATATGAGGGCCATTATAAAATATTCGGAGGGCTATATGAGGGCCATTATAATATTCAGAGGGCTATATGAGGGCCGCGATGAGGTCTAGTGAACCCCACCTGCCCCTCCCTAGTCAGGGTTACTATCGGATCTTCCAAGGGGCCCAGGTTCCTGTTCGGCGAAAGTTGCGGAGACTATATAGGGACAGGTGAGGAGAGAAGGGACAGTTGCACATGAAGTTAGGAGGTGCACACCTACCCCACTCACTAGTTCCTGGGCCTCCTGTTGTTTTGTGTGTCCCTGGTACCCCCCTTTTCAGCAAGAACGGTTTCATTTTTTGTATATTGGATTTTGATGTTATTTTTGTTGTGCATCAGACGCACGTATGCCTGAATGCACTCCGCCACGCTTGCTACACCTAGTGAGCATGACACACAGGTAAAGCAGACAACCCTCAGCTGTCAGTTTACCTTGGTTGGTTATCAAAAATAGAGTGGACCCCACGCCATTTTTTTTAAAAATGATTAAAATAAATAATTTAAATAAATGGCGTGGGCTCTACCCTATTTTTGATAACCAGCCAAGGTAAAGCAGACAGTTGGGGGCTGGTATTATCAGGCTGGGAAGGTCCATGGTTATTGGCCTTTCCCATCCTAAAAATAGCCGCCCGCAGCCACCCCACAAGTGGTTAATCCTATTTCGGACACATCATACGAAGAGAGCAATCACCAGAGAAGGACATAATGGTGGAAAGAAAAGAAGGAACAAGGCAAAGAATAAGAACAGCAACCCAATGGCTTGATACTATCCATAAATCAGTGGACCTATCTCGGCAGCACAAGATCGATCTTTCTATAGAGCAATCATCTACCAAGTTGCCTTGGCTCGATCTCAAGCTAAAGGCCGTTAAATGAATAACATGTAAAAGGCGGTGCTAGAGTTCAAGTCCGCTTTATCTATTAAAAGGCAATTGGCATCTAAAATTCTGATAAGTTTTTGACTATTTAAAGGATCTTTCAAGTTTGGACAAACACCTACCATTTGCAGTATCAGCTCATATAGCGCCTTTGAAGATGCAAGCAGCAGCTTTTCCTATAGCGGACCTCTGCATCTCACCAAGCTAACTTTGGATAATCATGTCTTATATTTCACATCCTTGATAATAATTTATTTAGCGAGTTCTTTACTTTGCTGTAGAGCCTCAATAGCTATGATCATGTTTAACAATGTACTTGAAGGAACCCATAGAAACATATCACTCTAGCCTCTCTTTCCATTGGTAAGTCCAGTGCTGGATGGAGTGCTCAACTTTAGCTCTAAAAGGACAATATTAGCTTGCCCCTTCGCCAAACTTGATAGAGTATCGCTAGTGCTCGTTATACCCTTTACTCAATCGAGTATCGGGAGTGTTCAGGTGCCATGCTCGAGTCCCCGCCCCACATGCTTCACAGCTAACAGGGACCCAATAAACATGCGGGGATTACTTGCCATACACGGTAATGACGTAGCCATATTGGCTACTGACATTACTGTGGTTGGCCAGCCATATCGCATAATTGGATCTTATATGAGACCCGGGGGCTCGGTGCTCGGCACACTGTTCTTTGGAAGCAGTTGGGGTAAAGTTGATCTAGCAGAGAGCTTAGATTACACCAGGCATATAGGTAGGGTTTAACTGCAATTGCATGACATTGTATATTACACTTGCACCTTTTATTGCCTTTCATGTAGCACTAAAAGGTGTCTTTAGACTTTTTTAACCTAATAAATAATTTAAAAAAAATGGCGTGGCTTCACCCTGTTTTTGATAACTAGCCAAGGTAAAGCAGACAGTTGGGGGCTGGTATTATCAGCCTAGGAAGGTCCATTCTTATTTGGGCCTTCCCAGCTTAAAAATAGCAGCCCGCAGCCACCCCAGAATAGGTGCATCACATTGGATGCACCAATTTTGGTGATATTCCCGACTCTTCCCGATTGCACTGGTGCGTTAGCTATCGGGGTAGTGTTTTTGGGGTTGATGTCAGCTGTGTAATTCCATAATGGTGGAAAGAATAGAAGGAATAAGGTGAAAAGGAAGACCAGCAACCCAATGGATTGATTCTATCAAGAATACAGTGGACCTATCTAGGCTGCACAAGATTGATCTTCCTATGGTGGACCTTTCCATCTCACCAAGCTACCTACCTCCTCTAGAGAATACTTTTAACGTATTGAAGAAGTATCTGCTTTGGACAATCATCTCTTATATTTCATGTCTTTCATAATAATTTATTTAGCGAGTTCTTTATTTTGCTGTAGAGCCACAATGCCTATGATCATTTTTAACAATGTACTACCGTAGAAGGAACCCTTGGAAACATATCACCCAAGCCTATCTTTTCATTGACAAGTCCAGTGCTGGATGGAGCTCTGAACTTTAGCTCTAAATGAACAATATTAGTGATGAGTGAGCATGCTCGCCACTTCTCCAAACTTGATAGAGTATTGCTGGTGCTCATTACACTCTCTACTCAATCAAGTATTGTGAGTGTTCAGGCGCCATGCTCGAGTCCTTGCCCTTCATGTTTCACGGCTGATAGAGACCCAATAAGCATGCGGAGATTGCTTGCCATACACGGTAATGCCATAGCCATACTAACTACTGACATTACTGTGATTAGCCGGCTGTGCATCGCATAATTGGGTCTTATATGAGACCCGGGGGCCCGATGCTCGACACACTGTCTTTTGAAGGCAGCGCAGATAGAGTTGAGCTTAGATTAGAGCAGGCATGTAGACAGAATTTAATTGCTATTTAAGTACATTGTATATTGTACACTTGCAACCTTTATTGCCTTTCATGTCACACTAAAGGGTGTCTTTAGTCCTTTTTAAACCTAATAAATAAATAATGTAAAAAAAAATGGCGTGGGCTTCGCCCTGTTTTTGAAAACCAGCCAAGGTAAAAAGACAGCTAGGAGCTGGTATTATCAGCCTGGGAAAATCCATTGATATTTGGCCCTTCCCAGCTTAAAAATAGAAGCCTGCAGCTGCCCCAGAATAGGCACATCACATTTGATGTGCTAATTTTGGTAATATTCCTGAATATTCCCGATTGCCCTGCTGCGTTTGCAATTGGGGTAATATTTTTTTGGTTTGATGTCAGCTGTGTAATGTTAGCTGGCATCAAGCCCAGGGGTTAGTATGAAGATGCATCTATCAGACACCCCCATTACTAACCCTGTCTTTAAAAAAACACACATATAGGAAATAATAGTTTATTTGAATAAAGACTCCCTCACAGTAACCCTCTTTCACCAATTTATTACCAAAAATGTTCGCATAAAGTTCCATCGTAGTCCACATTCCCCGAATGCAGCTCCGGCGACTGTGAACAGCAGTAAAGTAAGTTAACAACAGGCACCAGGTAGTGATGACAACTCTTGTCAGACCCGCCGGGTCTCACTGAGCGCAGTGTTGAGCCGCCGGCTCTAATGAGCATTGATGTCAGTACCCGATGCCTACAAATAGCTGCACTTTACTGCTGCTCACAGTCGCCAGAGCTGCATTTGGGGAACATAGACTACTACGAAGGAGCTTCATTGAAACATTTCTGATAATAAATTGGTGAATGAGGGCTAGTGTGGAGGAGTCTATATTCAAATTTAAATAAATGATTTTTTTCCTGTGTGTGTAGGGTTTTATTTTATCAGTGTGTTAGTAATGGGGGTGTTTGATATATGCCTCTTTATTACTAACCCCTGAGCAAGATGCCAGCTGACACAACACAGCTGACATCAACCCCATAAAATATTACCCCGATTGCCACCGCACCAGGGCAATCGGGAACAGCCGGGCAAAGCGCTAGAATTGGAGGATCAAATGTGATGCGCCAATTCTTGGGCGGCTGTGAGCTGGTATTTTTAGGCTGGGAAGGGCCAAATAACCATGGACCTTCCCAGTCTGATAATATTAACTCGCAGCAATTTTTTAATTATTTATTTAGTTCCCTGCAGTGACCTGGGAGTCAGAGATGTGTCCAGGCATCCTCCCCATGCTGTTTTCATTCTATTTGAGCACTGTTTCCATCTATTTTAGCAATTTTGTTGCCCCCCCCCCCCTCCCCCAGCCCTCCTGTTAGGGTCTTCTGAAAAAATACTTGAGTTTTGGATTGACTTCAATTATTCTCAGTACTTGAGTTGAGCCCATCTGAGCGTCTAACCTAGTCATTCGAGTACTGAGCACCCGAGCATTTTAGTGCTTGGTCATCATCACTCGACCGTATCTAAACTGGGGGCCACCCATAAACCTGATGAAATAAGACATATCGAATAGGTTTTCTACCGGAGAGAAAGTATGAGCAATCAAGCACTTCTATAGCGCCTAAACCTCTGACAATTGATAGGACCTGTATGTCTTCTGACATGTCATGATGTGTCCCAATGGACCAAACTGTCACTCAAACAAATTACAGTTCTCGCTATTGATGACTCTTGACATTTAGCAGATCATCTGATCCTTTCTCATTACAAGGGTTTGTCAAGTTATTGGGACTGCAGTGGCCGGAAGCACAGCTATACTTAGAAAATCGGAAAAGAGGCCACAGGGCTTGTTAAATGATCGGTGTCTATTCAACAAAGTTTGCATAAATCAATAGTACAAGTAACTGTAAGAATCTTTGTAATGTTATCTTATCATAGAAATATACTTTCTCCATGTATGAGCCACTTCACCTCTCCAACCCGTCTTCTCAACTGATCATTTACTTTGAAAAATAGCCGAAATCTCCTCACTGAGGGATCAGATTACAAATGCTTATTGGAGTGTATGAATAGGTGAGAGAGTGGATCAGAAAAAGAGAAACAGGGTGAAGGACAGAGCGCAAAGGTTGATTCTCAGCTACAATGCTCTGTACTGCTGTATAATGTTCCCCAAGCTGCTGCTGTGTAGTTAGTTTATATCTGTCATGCTAGGTATGGTGATTCAGAAGTACCAGGGAAACCATGTGTCTAGGCAAGGGCGAGATGGTGACCCCTGACCAAGCCTTCCGGAGGCCCCTAGCTCCCCTGACTACCCTAGATAGGTTTCGCACCCATGCGCTGAGCAGGATACCTGACTCTGGCTGACCCTTGAATTAGCCCCTCTGTAGGGAATGGATGGGATGAGCGCTTAGTCAACCTGTCTAAGCTATAAAGAAGGCACCTGAGTCTGCCTGCGTAGATCACAGACACCAGAGAAGTTATCGGGCGGAGTATCAGAATCTGTAGTCTGAGCACAACCTAATGCCGCCATGACAGTTGGCGAAGTTTGTAAAAATCTCCATGGGACAGATAAGTGTTGAGAGGGTAAATACCTAAAATAAATCCCAACTAGAAGTACTTGGCACCAGAAGTTATAGTCATTAGCTCCAGCCGGGGTTATATACCTTTAAATGCTTACTTATTATTTACTTATTATTATTACTTCACAATAGATTTTTGCAATTAGAATCCAACCAAGATCACAAATTATGGGAGTGAATTCTTCTATAATAATGTCACAATGTTACCTCGAGATAGCGAGGGACATAGGCTCTTTTGCTGCCCTTCACATTCGGATTACTCCTAATGGTGGAAATGCCAGTCCCAAGTCCCAAGCCTTTCTGTACTCCTGAGAAATACTGCTCTAACACCCCCTCTCTCAGGGGCGACATCATAAACAAATAAGGACAGACAAGAGAAAACCAAAACGCTGACACACTGCACACACACAGGAACAGACAAAGAGAGACTCAGGAGAAAAGCAAGAGCAGTAGGGGAGCAATAAAAAGGCAACAAGGGTTACATAGGTTGAAAAAAAAACCTCGGTCCATCTAGTTCAACCTTCCGCCACCAATTATACATTTTGTCATTAAGTCATTTATAACCGACAATGTTGTGTGTACTGAGGAAATTTTCCAGCCCTTATTTTAAAAGCTTAACACCAAAATACCATACCGCACACAGCAACACGTATCACACCAGATGGTCTGGATACTACACCTCCACAAATCAACTGAGATAAACTATAGCTGGCATAGGTGACAGGATCCTACCAGCATATATAGGAGGGAAGATGTGATTGGATTCCCCACAACAGGTGATCAAAGCAGCCTAGCAAGCAGACTAGCAGAGATTAACTCTTGCTAGCTTGCTTCTAAATTAGCACTCAGCAGGTTGACACCTGAGTTTGTCTGCGTAGATCACAACCAACAGAGAAGTTATCAGGTGGAGTGTCAGAATCTGTAGTCTGAAAAGAACCTGATGCTGCCATGACAGTTGGCGAAGTTTTTGATCTCTATGTGACAAACAAGTGTTGAGAGGGTAAATAGCTAAAATAAATCCCGACTAGAAGTATTTGGTACCAGAGGTTATAGTGTTAGAAAGATCAGGGGTCAAATTTCCCCACTGCTTAAATAATAGCGGCAACATATTCCGCAGCGCCGACACATCATTCCCTATCCCCCAAAAGAGCTCATAATAAAAGGGGTGAACTATCTCTGCCTAGTCATATCCAATAACCCATATGAAAAAACTTTTTTTTGGAATGCACAAATATACCAGAGACGTGGAGAAAATGCATGCAACATGCAAACTTTGTGCCTTGACCTTGGCCAATGCTTATTGCCACCTTAAAGGCAGGTCTCAATCCTATTTTTGGCCGAGTATGGAGCCATATTACCGCCATGTATGTGAGGTCTCTGTATAAAAGGGTTAACTATACCATCACGGCAGCTGTGTTGATACCGGGGAACGCTCAGGAGCCGCTCATTGCACATTGCTCAGCGCTGGTTTACTTAAGGTTTCAGTGAATCACAAAACAGATGTTCTAATAGGAATGTTGGCAGCATTATACCCTGCTTTATGTCGCGGTCTACTAATGATGTGGGATGAGCAAATTTATCTCCCACGACTGGCAGAATCAAGAAATCAACTTACGATTCATCTACAGTTTAGTTCTTTGACATGTCTGTGGTTTGGTTCAGTAAATACACGTGACCATCTTCACCTTTTTATACATTTCATCAACAAGTAAATGTGATGCTCGTCTCTAGGTGGCGCTAGACACAACTTGTGTGAATGTGAAAGGAGAGGTAGTCAGAGAAGCAGAGGTCAGAAGACAGAAAAGTAGTGACAGGACACAGGGAGCAGACTTGCATGAGGTCAAGATACAAGCCGAGGTCAGAAGCCAAGAGATAGCGTCAGGACACAGGAAGCAGACAGGAACGAGGTCAAGATACAAGCCAAGGTCAGAAATCAGGGGATAGTGACATGACACTGGGAGAAGACATAGACGAGGTCAAGATAGAAGCTGAGGGTCAGGATTCAGGGAGAGTACATACAGGATACAGGGAGCAGGCAGAGACAAGGTCAAGATACAAGCCGAGGGTCAGAATTCCGAGAGAGTACGTACAGGATACAGGGAGCAGGCAAAGATAAGGCCAAGATACAAGCCGAGAGCCAGAATTCTGGGAGAATACATACAGGATACAGAGAGCAGGAAGAGACAAGGTCAAGATACAAGCCGAGGGTCAGGATTCCGAGAGAGTACGTACAGGATACAGGGAGCAGGCAAAGATAAGGCCAAGATACAAGCCGAGAGCCAGAATTCTAGGAGAATACATACAGGATACAGAGAGCAGGAAGAGACAAGGTCAAGATACAAGCCGAGGGTCAGGATTCCGAGAGAGTACGTACAGGATACAGGGAGCAGGCAAAGATAAGGCCAAGATACAAGCCGAGAGCCAGAATTCTGGGAGAATACATACAGGATACAGAGAGCAGGAAGAGACAAGGTCAAGATACAAGCCGAGGGTCAGGATTCCGAGAGAGTACGTACAGGATACAGGGAGCAGGCAAAGATAAGGCCAAGATACAAGCCGAGAGCCAGAATTCTAGGAGAATACATACAGGATACAGAGAGCAGGAAGAGACAAGGTCAAGATACAAGCCGAGGGTCAGGATTCCGAGAGAGTACGTACAGGATACAGGGAGCAGGCAAAGATAAGGCCAAGATACAAGCCGAGAGCCAGAATTCTAGGAGAATACATACAGGATACAGAGAGCAGGAAGAGACAAGGTCAAGATAAAAGCCGAGGGTCAGGATTCCGAGAGAGTACGTACAGGATACAGGGAGCAGGCAAAGATAAGGCCAAGATACAAGCCGAGAGCCAGAATTCTAGGAGAATACATACAGGATCCAGAGAGCAGGAAGAGACAAGGTCAAGATACAAGCCGAGGGTCAGGATTCCGAGAGAGTACGTACAGGATACAGGGAGCAGGCAAAGATAAGGCCAAGATACAAGCCGAGAGCCAGAATTCTAGGAGAATACATACAGGATACAGAGAGCAGGAAGAGACAAGGTCAAGATAAAAGCCGAGGGTCAGGATTCCGAGAGAGTACGTACAGGACACAGGGAGCAGGCAAAGATAAGGCCAAGATACAAGCCGAGAGCCAGAATTCTAGGAGAATACATACAGGATACAGAGAGCAGGAAGAGACAAGGTCAAGATAAAAGCCGAGGGTCAGGATTCCGAGAGAGTACGTACAGGACACAGGAATCAGGCAAAGATAAGGCCAAGATACAAGCCGAGAGCCAGAATTCTAGGAGAATACATACAGGATACAGAGAGCAGGAAGAGACAAGGTCAAGATACAAGCCGAGGGTCAGGATTCCGGGAGAGTATGTACAGGATAAAGGGAGCAGGAGGGGACGTGGTCAGAGTCAAGAGCCAAGATCAAATCACTAAACGCTACGGGAGCCGAGAGCACAACTGTAAAACAGGAAGTACGACTGGAGGCGTTCCGGGTGAGCGTGCTCCTTACTGAAGCAGAGCAATCACCCGGAACAAGAAGCATCTGTGCAGGCACCTTCCAGGACCAACAAAGAACCCAGGGCTGAGAGACAACCCAGCAAAAAGTTCTGTACGACAGAACGGCAAGTACCGGCTCCTCAGGACAGCATGGCAGATCATACCAATACAATGAGCTCCGCGCATCAGAACCATGACAGTAACATTACTGAATACGCTGCCTTGTGTGTACATGAGGGATTACACTATTCCTGGCCATTATATCACTTTTATTGGCATTTTGAACAATTTTCCCCTCTAAAGGCTTTATTTCATAATTTGCAATTGACTCTGAGCTGGTGGGAGGAAACTAGCTGCTATGATCTCCCTTACAACAAACAGCACACAGAGCGACATTTCTACTCTTCATTCTCCAGCATGGAGGACATTATACAGTTATAATGAGCAGTCTAGATGTGAATCCAACACTGGGGTGAGAGAAACAAGGTAAAGCAGCTGCTTGTCCTGTCTTACTGCCTCCCTCACTCCCCTTCCCCTCAGGGAGGAGGTAAATTACTTGTTAGAAAGTTCAGCATGATCTTCCTGTGTCTCCTTGTGTCTGTTTCTTCATTCTAATTCCCTCTCCTCCTTCCTCTGCCTTGTCTACTCTGTCCAATGACTCCACCGTGAGCTGGAGATTTTTTTTTTCCAGAGGATAGTGAGTTCAGAAGATTGCGGGAGGGAGTAAGTGGTCACTGGAAGCTCAACATGGCTCCTCATGGTAAAGAATTCCCTGAGGATCTGAAAAAACAATTGATGCTCTACATAAAGATGGCCAAGGCTATAAGAAAATTGTCTCCAGCCTGAACCTGAACTACAAATGAGATATCGTGGCACTCCTGGTATAAGTTGGGGTGCACCGGAAGGGTCCAAATCCAGAAGATAAGAAGTAAAGTGCAGTGCCTGGCTTTACTTCTGAACCTGAGCTACAACACAGTGGCCAAGACCATACAGCAGTTTAACAAGACAGGTTCCACTCAGACAAGCAGACTAAGTACATGGATTTCTGGAACCATGTCCCCTGATCTGATGAGACCAAGATAAACTTATTTGGATCAGATGGTGTCAAGTTTGTGTGATAGCAAACAGGTGAGGAGCACAAAGACAAGTGTGTGCTCCCTACAGTCAGACATGGTGGTGGAGGGTCATGGTTTGGGACTGCATGAGTGCTGTCGGCTGTGGGGAGCTACAGTTCATTGAGGGAACCATGAATGCCAACATATCCTAGGACATACTAAAGCAGAGCACAATCCTCTCCCTTCATATTCCAACATATTAATGACCCCAAACGCCTCCAAGATGACCACTGCCTCGCTAAAGAAGCTAAGGGTAGAGGTGCTGAACCAGCTGAGCGTCGCCAGACCTAAACCCCAATGGAGCATCTGTGGGGCCACCTCAAACGTAAGGTGGAGGAACGCAAAGTCCCTAACATCCACCAGATCTGAAATGTTGTCATAAAGGATGAAAGAGGATCCAGTGGCTCCTGTGGAGCTCTAGTGACCTCCAGGGTCAAGAGGGTTCAGGCAGTGCTTGAAAATAATGGCGGTCGCACAAAATATCAACACATTGGGCACATTTTGGCCATTTTCACTTAGCGGTGTACTCACTTTTGTTGTTAGTGGTTTAGACATTAATGACCACAACGAAACATTTCTTTTTTCCTAGTGTTTTCTCCAAGAGCAATCTCCTTGGTTAATGATGATGTTGCCATGAACGGTCAACCAGATTGGATTCCATCTTCATTTTTGTATGTGTTTGGAGCCTTATGGACCTCATTCTGTTGATTTCTGAAACTTCCAAATACTCCAAGGATTCATTATTTAAAGCCTATATTCAACCACCATCACGACCGCTCTACAGCTTATTGAGTTCCTGTGAATGCATTTACCGGACTCCTATAAATTGTAGCACGGAGGCTGAAAAATGCGACACAATTATAAGCGGCTGACAAAGCAATCTGCAGTATAAATAGTTTTATCAGAAGAAAGGGCAATTTCATCCGCTGCCTCCACCTCTGCGAGAATTAGTTTAACCTACAATCTCCGAGTCTCGGAAAACTCTCAATACTGTCGAAAACTTCCGACCCGGCTTTTTTTTCTTTTTGTGAAGCAATTGAAGACCTTTGTGGATATTTTCCTGCATTGTAGATAACTATAAAGCAACGGGAGTGTAAAACGGCAAAGTTAGAAGAAAATTAAAGAAGGTTGTCAACGTAGAGCGGAATTGTCAAGATGACCACAGTGCCGGCTGAAGATGGAAACCTGCGTCTTACCATAAGTCTACACAGTAATGGGGAGCTGACTACAAGACAGTGCCGCCATCTATACACATGACCTAATTATTGTAAATCACAGAAATTACAGATAAATAAAAACTCCAAATGAAACCGCGAGACTACCGGCTAAAGTTACAAACTTAGAGGTCCGCAGTCCCCCGGACCACCAACATAAAGTGCAACAACCGGCAACGCTCCTGTATAAAGATGATGATTTATGTCATTCCAAACTTTTACTGTGGAATAAATGGTCACCTTTTTTTCCCCATCTTTGTTCACGGAGGAATGCTGAGAGTTATTGCACGTTAGATAGATAGTTAATAGGGATGATCGAATACCTCAAATATTCGGCTTCGCGAATATTTTCCGCATAGGTCACCGATATACAAATATTCGATGCGCAATTTAAGTCTATGGGAAGACCGAATAGTTACAAATAGTTGTTATTCGGGTTTCCCATAGACTTACATTGCGCATCAAATATTCGCGAGTAGTTGAATAGCGGTGACCTATTCAGAAAATATCCGCGAAGCCGAATATTTGAGGTATTCGATCATCCCTAATAGTTAAGTTTCCGAAAAAAGGAAGAGTGCAATCCAAAATTGTGTGAAGCAAAAATACAGACGATTTGCCCGTGTGCCATTAGGTTCAACTCAACACACATTTCACCTTTCTTCATCTAGATTGATAGATACAAATAGATCAATGTGATATAACTTACAAGTAGATAGATCAATGGATAATTTAATAGATTGATGGCTAGATGAATGGATCAATGGGTGGATGGATAGATGAATGAATCAATGGATAAATGGATGGTTTGATAGAAGGATTGATGGATAAATGGATTCCTTAATGGATTCATGGCTAGATGGATGGGTCATTGGGTGGATGGATCACTGGATGAATGGATAGTTGGATAGATCAATGGATAAATGAATGGTTTGATGGATGGATTAATGGATAAATGGATTCCTTAATGGATTCATGGCTAGATGGATGGGTCAATGAGTGGATGATTCAGTCGATGGATGGACCGATACATGGATGGATCATGGGATCAATGGATGGTTTGATGGATAGATTGATGGATAAATGGATGAATATATGGATGGGTAGATTGATGGATAAATGGATTCCTTAATGGACTGATGGCTAGATGAATGGGTCAATGGGTAGATGGAACAGTGGATGAATAGATAGATGGCTCGATGTATAAATGGATCGATCAATGGATAAATGGATATTTGATGGATGGATTCATGGATAAATGGATGGCTGGATGGATAAATGGATAGATCACGGATAGATGGATGGATCAGTACATGGTTTGATGGATGTATGTATAAATGGACCGATTGATGGATAGATGGATGGATAAATGGATGATTTGATAAATGGATCATGGATGGTTTGATGGATGCATAAATGGATGAATAGATACATGAATGGATAAATGGATGATTTGATAGATGGATTGATGGATTTATGGATGCATAAATGGATGGGTTGAGGGATCAATAGTTGGATGGATAAATTGATGGATGCATAAATGGATGAATAGATGGATACATGAATGGATAAATGGATGGTTTGATGGATGGATAAATGGATGGATGAATGAACCAATGGACAGATGGCTGGATGGATTTATGGATAAATAGCAAAACGTGTGTCTACTGTAGATGGTCATAAATTATATCAGAGGCCCACTAATGTAATGAGCAGACATCTCTGTTTTACATAAACCCCCTTGATTCATCTCTCACCGCCACCAATGCTACTTTATCTTATTAGTATTAGGCTTTTAAATGTAGAACCAGATGGGTTACATTTTAGCATCCATTCCTCATGTATCTGAACAATTAAGACCTGAAACCAAACCCAAAATCTACAACCCTTAAGCGGGCTTTACACGCTGCGACATCGCTAATGCGGAGTCGTTGGGGTCACGGAATTTGTGACGCACATCCGGCCGCATTAGCGATGCCGTTGCGTGTGACACCGATAAGCGATTTTGCATCGTTGCAAAAACGTGCAAAATCGCTAATCGGCGACACGGGGGTCCATTCTCAAAAATCGTTACTGCAGCAGTAGCGAAGTTGTTCCTCGTTCCTGCGGCAGCACACATCGCTGCGTGTGACGCCGCAGGAACGAGGAAGCTCTCCCTACCTGCCTCCCGGCTGCTATGCGGAAGGAAGGAGGTGGGCGGGATGTTACGTCCCGCTCATCTCCGCCCCTCCGCTGCTATTGGGCGGCGGTTCAGTGACGTTTCAGTGACGTCGCTGTGACGCCGCACGGACCGCCCCCTTAGAAAGGAGGCGGTTCGCCGGTCACAGCGACGTCGCCGGACAGGTAAGTATGTGTGACGGCTCTGGGCGATGTTGTGCGGCACGGGCAGCGATATGCCCGTGTCGCGCAACAGATGGGGGCGGGTACCCACACTAGCGATATCGGGACCGATATCGCAGTGTGTAAAGTAGCCTTTACTCAAAGCTTTTCCACACATTAGGGTGGCCAGTGGGCTCCAACTGTCGTCATCCATTTCTGGGACTCATAAGGACTTAGGACAGATGTTGTTGATACTTTATAGCACAGAGAATAAATTCATGACATAACGAGTCAAAGCTTTAAGCCCTAAACAACAAAAAGTGAAGAAAAAGTGAAGAAAAGCAAAGCTTGAGTCGCTGGCGGGAGCTCGGTGCTGAGCTGGCGGCATCCACATCTATCCCGAGCATTTAGAGGACTCTGCCATCTAGTGATGAAATATGGAACTACACCCTATATCCTACATCCAAAGGGAATAAACAATAGATTTTTTTTTTTGTTTCCCCCTTTGAGAAAAAATAAAAAAATCAGAATGGAAAGCGAGCGATGTTTTTAAAGCCTCCTGCGATTTGCCTTAATTTATGATGGCTCCGAAACTTTTTTTTTGTTAAGACGCTTTCAGAAGTTCCTCTAATGTTCTGGGATTTGTGTTTGGAAGCTTTGGTGGCATTACATACAACACAGCTGGAGGTCATTATAAATGAAGACAAGGATTAGCTTTCATCATGGAGTCGGTGAAAGAAGACGCACGGTGGAGCGGAATGCATAATTTTATTATAAAGGCGGTATTTTTTATTTCCCACTCGCGTCACATCCAGCGTCTCGCCGGCAGGATCGCTGTACAGTCGCCTTCTTCTGCTGCATCACAAACATATGGAATCACTAAAGTCTGACGACCAGAAAAAACATATATTATGTAAAAACTCCAGAGATAACAAGAACAAAAAAACCAAAAACAATGCAGATGTAGCAGAGCTGAACGTGTTCTGTGGAATTAGAGGCTGAAGAAGGACCTGCTGACATTGAGAGGACCAAGCAAGGGTTAAAAGGACAGGTTCAGCCACATCTGCACAATAAGTATCAGATATTGAAGCGATGACTCCGGCTCCGGATCAAATAACAGTAAAAAGCAGAAAGGAGATATAGATCCCAAAATACGAAGGACTCGGGAGGTGAGAAAATCACAACGTCCCAATCTGAGAATACCAAGAAAACTAATATTAAACTCAATCACTGCCCAAGACGACTAGGGAGGATGAATGTCACCCCTCCACTGCCACCGAGGAAGAGGACAGAAGGAGAGGAGGGGTGCGGAGAACAAGGAAGACTGGGAGGGGGAAGAAGGAAGGAATGGAAGGAAGGTAGAAATGAAGGACAGAAAGGTAGAAGGAAATGTAGAAGAGAGAAAAAGAAGAAAGAATAGAAAAAAGGAAGGAATAGAAGCAATAAGAGGAAGGAAGGAACGCATAGAAGAATGAAAGAAGGATTAAAAGGAAGGAATGAAAGGAATAGAAGAATGTATAGAAAAGAAAAAAGGAAGGATGGAATGAAGGGAAGAAGGAAGGAAGGAAAGAAGGGAGAGATGTAGGAAGGAAGAGAGGGAAGGAGGGAGGGAGGAATGCATAGAAGAATAAAAGAAGGATTAGAAGGAAGGAATGAAAGGAACAGAAGAATGTATAGGAAGGAAGGAAGGAAGGAAGCAAAGGAATAGAAGAATGTGTAGAAAACAAGAGGAAGGATGGAATGAAGGGAAGAAGGAAGGAAGGAAAGAAGGGAGGGAAGGAGGAAGGAAGGAAGGAAGGAATAGAAGAATAAATAGGAAGGAAGGAAGGAAGGAAGAGAGGGAAGGAGGGAGGGAGGAATGCATACAAGGAAGGAAGGTAGGAAAGAAGCAAAGGAATAGAAGGATGTATAGAAAAGAAAAGAGGAAGGATGGAAGGAAGGGAGGAAGGAAGGAAGGGAGGAATGCATAGAAGAATAAAAGAAGGATTAGAAAAAAGGATTGAATTTATTAGAAGAATGTATAGGAAGCAAAGGAGGAAGGAGGTATTAGAAGAATAAATAGGAAGGAAGGGAGGAAGGAGGTAATAGAAGAATGTATAGGAAGGAAGGGAGGAAGGAAGGAAGCAAAGGAATAGAAGAATGTGTAGAAAACAAAAGAGAAGGATGGAATGAAGGGAAGAAGGAAGGAAGGAAAGAAGGGAGGGAGGAAGGAAGGAATAGAAGAATAAATAGGAAGAAAGGAAGGAAGAGTGGGAAGGAGGGAGGGAGGAATGCATACAAGGAAGGAAGGTAGGAAAGAAGCAAAGGAATAGAAGAATGTATAGAAAAGAGGAAGGATGGAAGGAAGGAAGGGAGGGAGGGATGAATGCATAGAAGAATAAAAGAAGGATTAGATGGAAGGAATGAAAGGAACAGAAGAATGTATAGGAAGGAAGGGAGGAAAGAAGCAAAAGAATATAACAATGTGTAGAAGAGAAAAGCGGAAGCATGGAATGAAGTGAAAAAGGAATGAAGGAAGGAAGGAAGAAAGGGAGGAATGCATAGAAGAATAAAATAAGGATTAGAAAGGATTGAAATTATTAGAAGAATGTATAGGAAGCAAAGGAGGAAGGAGGTAATAGAAGAATGTATAGGAAGGAAGGGATGAAGGAGGTAATAGAAGAATGTATAGGAAGGAAGGGAGGAAGGAGGTAATAGAAGAATGTATAGGAAGGAAGGGAGGAAGGAGGTAATAGAAGAATGTATAGGAAGGAAGGGAGGAAGGAGGGAATAGAAGAATAAATAGGAAGGAAGGGAGGAAGGAGGGAATAGAAGAATAAATAGGAAGGAAGGGAGGAAGGAGGTAATAGAAGAATGTATAGGAAGGAAGGGAGGAAGGAGGGAATAGAAGAATAAATAGGAAGGAAGGGAGGAAGGAGGGAATAGAAGAATAAATAGGAAGGAAGGGAGGAAGGAGGTAATAGAAGAATGTATAGGAAGGAAGGGAGGAAGGAGGTAATAGAAGAATGTATAGGAAGGAAGGGAGGAAGGAGGGAATAGAAGAATGTATAGGAAGGAAGGGAGGAAGGAGGGAATAGAAGAATAAATAGGAAGGAAGGGAGGAAGGAGGGAATAGAAGAATAAATAGGAAGGAAGGGAGGAAGGAGGGAATAGAAGAATAAATAGGAAGGAAGGGAGGAAAGAGGGAATTGTTCCATCATTGCTTTCAACTGTATCTACATCCAATATGCGGATATAGCTGAAGGTGTGATGTCAGGCAGGGGTCTCGGCAGTGGCACCGGGCCCCCCTCACTCACGGGCCCCATAGTCTGCCTCTATTAGTGCTACACCACTGAACACCGTGAGAGCACTCCACACTATAAACTATTAGGTAGCCCCCTTAGTACTGGGCTCTGCATTCTTAGCGAGGTATCAGACACTATTAAATGTTCTGTTTTCTTCTGATTATCGCGTAGAGACGTTCTTCATGGCTGAGCCGCGCGGGATTACCGGTCTTATATGTAAAGTGCTACTTTTTTTCATCTTCATCCTTTCCAAATTGGGCGTGACGTCGGTCTGTGGAGCTAATCATGGCGATACTGTGCGATCGCTCCTGGAGCCCTTGACTTTCTATAAATAGAGTGCACGACGCTGGATCGGAGCCACGCGAGGTTCTCCTAATGCACAGAAATATTCCGCCGCTGATAAGCCTTCCATCATTAGCGTCTGCAGCACTCCTACAATTAGGCTCGGATACGTGCAGTGGGTGCGCTGTATCTAAGTGCCCCCAGTAAATATAAATAAGCTGTGTGTGGATACGCCGAGTGCCTGCCTGTACATACAGTCCCACGTGTCGGCTTTTCCTACATCCACGCGACTAACAATGAAATCAAACCTGCACTGACAACCGAGTGTGGGCGAAAAACAGGCAGAGACAAAGAAATGCAAAAATCACAGGAGCCACTTAGGGACGAGGTGGGAAAATCAGGCGACGCGGTGAAATAGCTGAATTTTAGGGTAATGCAAGGTCGCCTTTCTAGAGATAAGTATCATTGCTGTTTAGGAATATGAGCGTCTTGTGTTGCAGTGTAATATGATTCGCACGGATGCAGCAGAGCGGAAGGTGTCCGGTGCCGGAGAGCTGAGTTTGCTGTATAGTATGATATGCAGAAACCAGTATGACTTCTTATCATTGTGTAGTGTAACTTGTGGCTTTGCATAGGCAGATATATAACTGCCTGATATTCCCCAGGACTCCTGCGCCAAAAGGGGGCCTTGGGTGTCCTGGGGGTGTTCCTCAAAAGAGGGTGGATTTTATATAAACCCCAGGTGTCCTGGTGATGTTCTCCAAAAGCTGACGGGTTTTATATAAATCCCATGTGTCATGGGGGTGGCCCTCAAAAAGAGGTAGGTTTTATGTAAAGCTCAGGTGTCTTGGGAGTGATCCCCAAAAGGAAGCAGGTTTTATATAATGGCCAGGTGTCCTGGGGGTGATCCTCAAAAGGGAACAGGTTTAATATAAACCCCGGGTGTTCTGGGGGGATCCCCAAAAGGGAACAGGTTTAATATAAACCCCAGGTGTCCTGGGGGTGACCCCAAAAGGGAACAGGTTTTATATAAACCCCGGGTGTCCTGGGGGTGATCCCCAAAAGGGAACAGGTTTTATATAAACCCCGGGTGTCCTGGGGGTGATCCCCAAAAGGGAACAGGTTTAATATAAACCCCAGGTGTCCTGGGGGTGATCCCCAAAAGGGAACAGGTTTTATATAAACCCCGGGTGTCCTGGGGGTGATCCCCAAAAGGGAACAGGTTTTATATAAACCCCGGGTGTCCTGGGGGTGATCCCCAAAAGGGAACAGGTTTAATATAAACCCCAGGTGTCCTGGGGGTGATCCCCAAAAGGGAACAGGTTTTATATAAACCCCGGGTGTCCTGGGGGTGATCCCCAAAAGGGAACAGGTTTTATATAAACCCCGGGTGTCCTGGGGGTGATCCCCAAAAGGGAACAGGTTTAATATAAACCCCAGGTGTCCTGGGGGTGATCCCCAAAAGGGAACAGGTTTAATATAAACCCCAGGTGTCCTGGGGGTGATCCCCAAAAGGGAACAGGTTTTATATAAACCCCGGGTGTCCTAGGGGTGATCCCCAAAAGGGAACAGGTTTTATATAAACCCCGGGTGTCCTAGAGGTGATCCCCAAAAGGGAACAGGTTTTATATAAATCCCAGGTATACTAGTGGTGTTCCCCAAAAGAAAATGTTTTTTTTTTAAAGCTCAGATGTTCTGGGGGTGTTCCTCAAAAGGAAACAGCTTTTTATATGAATCCCGGGTATCCTGGGGGCGTTCCAGAAATGTGGACAAGTTTTATATAAAGCCCTGGTGCCGAGAGGGTATGCCTCAAAAGGGGGCGAGTTTTATATAAACTCCTGGTGTCCTGGGGGTGTTCCCCAAAAGGAAATGTAAACAGCTCTGTAAACACACTGTATTATCGCAATATTCTAGCAAAATCCTTGACAGCCTGCAATTCACATAATCACCACTGAGCGGCAGCACTAAGACACATAGAGCATAAACATCTCCTGATAGAGTGTCACAAAATCATATATTTATAAAAGCTACTGTTTATAGATGGAGCAGAATTAGGGTCATCTGATGTCGGGGCGCACAGGGGAACAAGAAAACTGCATGAAGTTCACGCACAGAGAACAGATTGGTACCAGCATTTCTATATCGGAGGCGCACTAGCCCCATGTAATACATTTCATTTTAGCCTTTACAAACTGTGATATTGTCACTGGTAAAATCCTAGAGGGGAGACATGACTCACTGGGATTGTTAGCCTCAGTGATATATGCTCCAGTATGTTAGGTAGTTAGAGGGTTAAATGGCTTCAAAAAAGGCCCGGTTTCTATGAACAGCTAGAGATAGGTAGGACGGCTGTTCACCATATCGCCTCCTTAGGGTGTGGTGCAGCAGGTAAAATAAAGGATTCTGGAATCGCTCGGTGTTCTGTGTATGGAGGTAGCAGACCTCCAGAGCTGCTCTATTGGGGTAAAGTTTATGAAGTTGTGTCTTCCTGGATCTACAGCTGAGTGACCAAATCCTTAAAAACTATTGCTGATATTATGGTTCAGTAACAACAAATACGCCAAAATCTGACCATTTCTAATAGCAAGGAAGAAAGCATTGTGCAAAATGAGAAAAACGAACTACATCACCCAGCTCAGCTCTACTACATCAACCAGCTCAGCTCTGCTACATCAACCAGCTCAGCTCTACTACATCAACCAGCTCAGCTTTACTACATCAACCAGCTCAGCTCTACTACATCAACCAGCTCAGCTCTGCTACATTAACCAGCTCAGCTTTACTACATCAACCAGCTCAGCTCTGCTACATCAACCAGCTCAGCTCTACTACATCAACCAGCTCAGCTCTGCTACATCAACCAGCTCAGCACTGCTACATCAACCAGCTCAGCTCTGCTACATCAACCAGCTCAGCTCTGCTACATCAACCAGCTCAGCTCTGCTACATCAACCAGTTCAGCTCTGCTACATCAACCAGCTCAGCACTGCTACATCAACCAGCTCAGCTCTGCTACATCAACCAGCTCAGCTCTGCTACATCAACCAGCTCAGCTCTGCTACATCAACCAGCTCAGCTCTACTACATCAACCAGTTCAGCTCTGCTACATCAACCAGCTCAGCTCTGCTACATCAACCAGCTCAGCTCTACTACATCAACCAGCTCAGCTCTACTACATCAACCAGCTCAGCTCTGCTACATCAACCAGCTCAGCTCTGCTACATCAACCAGCTCAGCTCTGCTACATCAACCAGCTCAGCTCTACTACATCAACCAGCTCAGCTCTACTACATTAACCAGCTCATCTCTGCTACATTAACCAGCTCATCTCTGCTACATTAACCAGCTCAGCTCTGCTACATCAACCAGCTCAGCTCTCCTACATCAACCAGCTCAGCTCTGCTACATCAACTAGCTCAGCTCTGTACATCAACCAGCTCAGCTCTACTACATCAACCAGCTCAGCTCTACTACATCAACCAGCTGAGCTCTACTACATCAACCAGCTCAGCTCTGCTACATCAACCAGCTCAGCTCTGCTACATCAACCATCTCAGCTCTGCTACATCAACCAGCTCAGCTCTGCTACATCAACCAGCTCAGCTCTGCTACATCAACCATCTCAGCTCTGCTACATCAACCAGCTCAGCTCTACTACATCAACTAGCTCAGCTCTGCTACATCAACCAGCTCAGCTCTACTACATCAACTAGCTCAGCTCTGTTACATCAACCAGCTCAGCTCTACTACATTAACCAGTTAAGCTCTGCTACATCAACCAGCTCAGTTCTGCTACATCAACCAGTTCAGCTCTGCTACATCAACCAGCTCAGCTCTACTACATCAACCAGCTCAGCTCTGCCACATCTGAAAAACGAGAGAGGCAGGAGGAGTCTTGTTAACAGGAGGGTCCCTAAATTGCACTTAGAACACTCACACACAGTGATAAAAGAAGGGTCAATGCCAGGCGGCTGCTGCAAAGCCAAACAAAAAAAATGTATCAAGGTGACAACATAGTTTTTCCTAAAGCTCCCACATGACGAGGTCGGTATCCGCGCAGGGTCAGAGCTCAGCAGCCAAAGTAATTACCAAAATGTCTGGAGTGTAATATAGATTCCCGATATTAAGATAAAGCAATTCTGAGAAGAGAAGTAATTTATGGAGGGTCAATACGAAGACCGATGTAATGATTTATTTACACCCAGTAATTTACCTGTAAGCAGAGGCATCTCCTATGTCTACAAGTAAGAAAGTTTTATAATATAATAGAAAGGATTATTTACTGTAAGAGTGAAGGGGCCTGGGGGTCTGGAAATGTATTCCTTCCGTGCGCTACATTGGGGGATTTCATTATCTCCAGGATTGGCAACAACTTAATGAATTTCTCTCTCTGGTTATAGTTGTTTTAGCTGCAAACTTTGCATAAATCGATATTATACGCATATCTAAGAAACTTTGTAACATCTTCTCAGTGAAATATGTGTCTTTCTCCACTTATGAGCCAATTCTTCTCTATAACTCATCGTTCTGTCTTGACCAAAATAAAATAGATTGTACGCTCACTGAGGGATCAGATTACAGCTGCCTATGGAAGCTTAAAAGGGAGGTGGTAGGAGGAAGAGGAGGAGTGTAACGGAGAGAGATGATTCTGCTGCTTTCTAGATGGATTCACAGCTACGCTGCTCAGTACTGCTGTTGTTGCTTTTGAAATTGTGCTACATTAACGTGTCCGCTCACTGAGGGATCAGATTACAACTCACTATTCAAGCTTAAAGTGGGTGCTAGGACGAAGAGTGGAATTTGAGGGAGAGAGATGGTGCTGCTGCTTTCTAGATAGATTCACAGCCACACTGCTTAGTAGTGCTGTTGTTTCTTCTGAAATTGTGCTACATTAACGTGTCCACTCACTGAGGGATCAGATTACAGCTCCCTATTCAAGCTTAAAGGAAGCTGGTAGGAGGAAGAGGAGTGTACCAGAGGGAGAGATAGTGTTACTGCTTTCTAGATGGATTCACAACTACACTGCTCAGTACTGCTGTTGTTGCGTGTGAAATTGTGCTACATAAATGTGTCCACTCACTGAGGGATCAGATTACAGCTGCCTATTGAAGCTTAAAGGAAGGTGGTAGGAGGAAGAGGAGGAGTGTAACCGAAGGAGAGATGATGCTGCTGCTTTCTAGATGGATTCACAGCTATACTGCTTGGTACTGCTGTTGTTGCTTCTGAAATTGTGCTTTATAATAGTGTTCGCTCACTGAGAGATCAGATTACAGCTCGTGTTCAAGCTTAAAGGTAGGTGCTATGAGGAAGAGGAGGAGTGTAAAGGAGGAAGTGATGATGATGCTGCTTTCTAGATGGATTCACAGCTACACTGCTTAGTAGTGCTGTTGTTGCTTCTGAAGTTGTGCTACATTATAGTGTCCGCTCACTGAAGGATCAGATTACAGCAGCCTATTCAAGCTTGGAGGAAGAGGAGGAGTAAAATGGAGGGAGAGATGGTGTTACTGCTTTCTAGATGGATTCACAGCTACACTGCTCAGTGCTTCTGCTGTTGCTTCTGAAATTGTGCTACATTAATGTGTCCGCCCACTGAGGAATCAGATTACAGCTTCCTAGTCAAGCTTAAAGTAGGTGCTAGGGGGAAGAGGAAGAGTGTAATGGAGGGAGTGGTGGTGTTGCTGCTTTCTAGATGGATTCACAGCTACACTGCTCAGTACTGCTGTTGTTGCTTTTGAAATTGTGCTACATTAAAGTGTTGGCACACTGAGGAATCAGATTGCAGCTCCCTATTCAAGCTTAAAGTAGGTGCTAGGAGGAAGAGGAGGAGAGGAATGGAGGGAGAGGTGGTGCTGCTACTTTCTAGATGGAATCACAGCTACACTGCTTAGTACTGCTGTTGTTGCTTCTGAAATTGTGCTACATTAATGTGTCTGCTCACTGAGGGATCAGATTACAGCTGCCTATTGAAGCTAAAAGGAAGGTGGTAGGAGAAAGAGGAGTATACCAGAGGGAGAGATGGTGTTACTGCTTTCTAGATGGATTCACAACTACACTGCTCAGTACTGCTGTTGTTGCGTGTGAAATTGTGCTACATAAATGTGTCCGCTCACTGAGGGATCAGATTACAGCTGCCTATTGAAGCTAAAAGGAAGGTGGTAGGAAGAAGAGAAGGGTGTACCAGAGGGAGAGATGGTGTTACTGCTTTCTAGATGGATTCACAACTACACTGCTCAGTGCTTCTGTTGTTGCTTCTGAAATTGTGCTACATAAAGGTGATCTCTCAGTGAGGGATCAGATTACAGCTGTCTATGGAAGCTTAAAAAGAGAGGTGGTAGGAGGAAGAGGAGGAGTGTAACGGGAGGAGAGATGATGTTGGTGCTTTCTAGATGGATTCACAGCTACACTGCTCAGTACTGCTGTTGTTGCTTCTGAAATTGTGCTACACGAAAGTGTCCATTCCCTGAGGGATCAGATTACAGCTGCCTATTTAAGCTTAAAAGAAGGTGGTAGGAGGAAGAGGAGGAGTGTAAGTGAAGGAGAGGTGGTGCTGCTGTTTTCTAGATGGATTCACAGCTACACTGCTCAGTACTGCTGTTGTTGCTTGTGAAATTGTGCTACATAAATGGGTACGCACACTGAGGGATCAGATTACAGCTCCCTATTCAAGCATAAAGTAGGTGCTAGGAGGAAAAGGAGTGTACCAGAGGGAGAAATGGTGTTACTGCTTTCTAGATGGATTCACAGTTACACTACACCACAGTACTGCTGTGGTTGCTTCTGAAATTGTGCTACATGAAAGTGTCCACTCACTGAGGGATCAGATTACAGCTGCCTATTGAAGCTTAAAGGAAGATGGTAGGAGGAAGAGGAGGAGTGTAACTGAAGGAGAGGTGGTGCTGCTGCTTTCTAGATGGATTCACAGCTATACTGCTTGGTACTGCTGTTGTTGCTTCTGAAATTGTGCTACATAATAGTGTTCGCTCACTGAGGGATCAGATTATAGCTCATGTTCAAGCTTAAAGGTAGGTGCTATGAGGAAGAGGAGGAGTGTACCAGAGGGAGAGGTGATGCTGCTGCTTTCTAGATGGATTCACAGCTACACTGCTTAGTAGTGCTGTTGTTGCTTCTGAAGTTGTGCTACATTATAGTGTCCGCTCACTGACGGATCAGATTACAGCTGCCTATTCAAGCTTAAAGTAGGTGCTAAGAGGAAGAGTGTAACGGAGGGAGAGATGATGCTGCTTTCTAGATGGATTCACAACTGCACTGCTCAGTGCTTCTGTTGTTGCTTCTGAAATTGTGCTACATTAAAGTGTCCGCTCACTGAGGGATCAGATTACAGCTCATATTCAAGCTTAAAGTAGGTGCTAGGAGGAAGAGGAGGAGTGTAACGGAGGGAGAGATGCTGCTGCTGCTTTCTAGATGGATTCACAGCTACACTGCTTAGTACTGCTGTTGTTGCTTCTGCATTTGTACTATATAAAGACAGGAGAGCAGGAATCCTTCCTGTCTCTGTGTGTGCTGTGTATGGGAGACATCATAGAAGCTAGTCTCTACTCACTAGCTCAGAGACAACTGGCAATTATAGAGAGAAAGCCTGAAGAGGGGAAATCTGATAACTACAAATAAGTGAATCGATTCACTGAGGATCGAAACCAATTTCCTAAAATTTGCAGTTTCATAAGAATTTGAACTTACACTGAAAGAATTGACATGCTGCTTCCACCACAAATGCAGCAGTTTTCAATTTCAGTCCGAAAATAAAAGCAGCGAGATTTCTGAAATCTCATAGGTTACTGTAAAAAGCAGCTTTAATTTGCATAAAATTAATGAAAAAAAGCAGCAAAAACACAACCTCTGCTGGCTGAATTTTTGTTATGGTAAATGTAAAAAAAATAAATAGTATACAGCAGCAAAGATACAGTAGACCCTTCAGTAAAGGAAATTTGTCGGGTGCAATATGCTAGCATTCTGGGTGCATATTGCTAATCCCTGCCTAACCGTCCCTGTATACACTAGCATAGATAAAGAGATCTTTGGAAAAAGTATTTCTAAAGATTCTTTATGATATGCTAATGAGCGCAGGGACTAGTCACACGAGCGTTAGTCCCTGCGGTCATTAGCATATCATAAAGGAAATACTTTTTCTAAAGATCCCTTTATCTATGCTAGTGTATAGAGACGGTTAGGCAGGGATTAGCAATATGCACCCAGAACTGCTCGTGGTTCTGGGTGCATATTGCTAATGACAGGTTCCCTTTAAGGAAAGCAGATGCCCGCAAAAGAATCACACTGACCAGACCCCGTTAGACGCAAAACACTTATGCCTGCTTTACACGAGTCTATCTATCATGCGATTGCACGAGCGATCGTACCCGCCCCCATCGTTTTTGCGTCACAGGCAAATCGCTGCCCGTGGCGCACAAACTCATTTAACCCCCGTCACACGCACTTACCGTCCGGACGACCTCGCTGTGGGTGACGAACGTCCACTTCCTGAAGTGGGAGGGACATTCGGCGTCACAGCGACGTCACACGGCAACCGGCCAATAGAAGATGAGGGGCAGAGATGAGCGGGATGTAAACATCCCGCACACCTCCTTCCTTCCATTAAGCCGGCGGGCGCCGTGGGACGCAGGTACGCTGTGTTCATCATTCCCGTGGTGTCACACGGAGCACTGTGTGATGCCACGGAAACGATGAACAACCTGCACCCATGAAAATAAACGATATTATGAAAGTTGACGAGTACACGACTCACGATTTGTGAGCGATACTGCGTCGCTAAGAGGTGTCACACGAGACGACGTCGTGCGCTATGCCGGATGTGTGTCACAAAAACCGTGACCCCCGACGACATATCGCACAATATATCGTCTCGTGTAAAGCCCGTATTAGAGTTGGCAAGCGCCAATGGTGGATGGGCTCTCACACGCAGATCTGCATCATTCCTGTCGAAGATGTGTCACTGTCTCTGGTCTCTTGTCGTTCCAGTTGCATTCTATTGAAAGCCAAGTGTCGTGCTTGGCTCCCCCTGGTACTGGAAGCAGCCACAATGCTCGGGCTCGTGGAGTGAAGTGATGCCAGTGGTACCATCCGGTCTGTGTGTGAGTGACGAATACTACTAGCGCTTATGTGCCGCCCGTGGATCAGGGGTACTCAGATCCGGGCCACGAGGTCACTTCTGTGGGTATCATGGTGGCGTGACCCGGTCTGTGATCCCAGGCTCCACAGTAAAAAGGGGTTAGGTAAGGGAGATTGTCCGTGACGCCACCCACGGTTGTGGTGAGGTTGTGACACCACCGCTGCTCTGGACGGGGATCCCGGGAGCGATGACAGGGAGCAGCGTAGTTGTTATGTCCCCTCCGTGGGTAGGGGGGTTGGTGGTCCCGGGGCCCGTGGAGGGTTTTGGAGCTGGCAGGCGGGTTACGGGGCCTGGAGAGGTGCAGGGTCGCGGGGGCAGCGCGGTGCCACACGGCACGGTGGTACTCACTCAGCCGGTAATGATGACACAGTTCTCAGTAAAACACACGGCTGGATGGACGGGTCCCACAGGCGGCTGCGGTGTTTTTCCCCTGACCCCAGGTTGGTAATGTAAGTCCTTTCCTGCACCTTCCGTACGCTCCTCCTGCGCTCCGGTTTCCAGCTGGCTCCCCGATTCAGTACCGGTGGGCCACCGCCCAGCCCCGGCTACCTACGGTTCCACCAACTGTCTTCCCGGCTCTCGCAGACGGCCACTATCGTCTGCCTCACTCTCTGCACGGGGGCCTTAGGCTCCAACCTAGGCCCCTGTCTGCTTCTGTCTCCCAGCAGACCTTCTCTCTCCTCCTCTCCCTGGACTTGACTGGGCTTGTTTCCTGCCTCAGGCCAGCTAAACTCCTGGGTGGGTGTCTCCATCTCCTGACTCCGCCCACCTGGTGTGTCTGTCTGAGCCCGAGGAAAGGAATCAAGTTTCACTGGGGATGTCTGCTGTGAACTGCTGGGGGTGGGGGTGTGTGTGTGTGTTGTTCCCTGTGGCCCCTGGCTTGTCCAGGGCGCCACATTCCCCCTTAGCAAAATGCAGACCGTCCGCGGGCTGCCCGTCCATCACCGGTTTTATTTTTCTTTTAACTGCAAAAAGTAGAAAGGCATATCAAACATTAAAACACAAGCATTACCTTGCAAACCTCCCACAACGGGATGCACATTACTTCAACGTTGCAACAAAAATAAACACTTTTAATAATGGCAACGGAACGGGTCCTTTAGTCACCCACCCAAACAACCTGGCCCTGATGCTGCCCCTAAGAAATGGGCAGCACCCCTTGACCCCAGTCCAGAACCAGGCTGCCCAGATAGTTAACGGGATGGGTGCTTTTCTGCGTTGCGGCCGGGCGGACTGCCGGAGCCGTCGTCATCTCCGTCGCGGCCGGGCGGACTGCCGGGGCCGTCGACATTGGCGGTGCGGCTGGGATGGAAGCCGGGACCGGTGGCAGGGCGGTGACGATGGTAAGCCCTGGGGACCCCAGGTCTGGGCCCTCCCTCGCAGACGCTGCGAGCTCCGCTACCGGTGACAGAGGTAACGGGTCGGTCGGGGCGTTGGCCGCGGGCACGGGCACTGAGGTTTCAGCGGTGCCGGACGGACGGGACATCTCGTGCAGCGGTGTTCCAGGAACCAAACACTGGCAGAGTCCTGGCGTCCCTGCTTCCACAGCCGCGGTTCACATGCGGCCGGACGCCATCCCGTCCCCCTTAGCCTCTTTTTAGCACTTCCTTCTTCAGGGGGCGGGGCTCCACTTTCGCGCCTTTCCTGCTCGGGGAAGACGCTCGAGCGGGAAATTTTTCGCGCCCAAGATGGCGGCTTTGCAAAACTTTCGGCCGGACACCTCCGGCGGTCACACAAGGCGCACTTCCACCAGTTGGTAGAACGGTAGGATCCTGTTCGTGACGCCAAATGTGTCGCCCGGGGATTAGGGGGTACTCAGATCCGGGCCACGGGGTCACTTCTGTGGGTATCACGGTGGCGTGACCCGGTCTGTGATCCCAGGCTCCACAGTAAAAAGGGGATTTGGTAAGGGAGATTGTCCGTGACGCAACCCACGGTTGTGGTGAGGTTGTGACACCACCGCTGCTCTGGACGGGGATCCCGGGAGTGATGGTATGGAGCAGCAAGATGTTAGTTCTCCCCTCCGTGGGTAGGGGGTTGGTTGTCCCGGGGACCGGTGAGGTAGGCGGATGGGTAGCAGGCGGGTTACGGGGCCTGTTGAGGTGCAGGGTCGCGGGGGCAGCGCGGTGCCGCACGGCACGGTGGTACTCACTCAGCCGGTAATGATGATGACACCGTTCTCAGTAAAACACACGGCTGGATGGACGGGTCCCACAGACGGCTGTGGTTGTTGTTTCTCCCCTGACCCAGTTTGGTGGTGTAAGTCCTTTCTTTCACCTCCGAGCACGCTCCTCCTGCAATCCGGTTTCCAGCTGGCTCCCCGATTCAGTACTGGTGGGCCTCCGCCCAGCCCCGGCTACTCCACCAACTGTCTTCCCGGCTCTCGCAGACGGCCACTATCGTCTGCCTCACTCTCTGCACGGGGGCCTTAGGCTCCAACCTAGGCCCCTGTCTGCTTCTGTCTCCCAGCAGACCTTCTCTCTCCTCCTCTCCCTGGACTTGACTGGACTTGTTTCCTGCCTCAGGCCAGCCAAACTCCTGGGTGGGCGTCTCCATCTCCTGACTTCGCCCACCTGGTGTGTCTGTCTGAGCCCGAGGAAAGGAATCAAGTTTCACTGGGGATGCCTGCTGTGAACTGCTGGGGGAGGGGGTGTGTGTGTGTTGTTCCCTGTGGCCCCTGGCTTGTCCAGGGCGCCACACTTATATTTCAAGCATAGTCCAAAATACTGAAAAAATCATGATGTGGCTTATTTTCAGGCAAACAGGATATCTAGTACTGCTATGCAATCTTATAAACCACCATTCTGGCCCATTTTTGCTAGTGCACAGCAGAACACACTGGTACCTGCAGTTCTGCGCAGTAAATTTAGGTCCAATTTGCTCCAGATAATTCCCCAGAAAATCTGATAATGAAATCCCCAAAAATTCATACAAAATCATACAGATTTTGCTTTAGATGTCTTGCGGATTTCCCTGCAGAATACTAAAAAGTCAATGATTTTGAAGTTGCGGAATTTGCTGCAGCAAAATCCGCAACATTACATTCAAGTCTTATTTCATTTGCATTTGATGGGGAAAATGTGCGCAAATCCATAATCTTACTGCAAAAGAAAAAAATCACCTCCAGATTTTACAATCTACGTTGAAAAAAAATTCTTCCAGAAACATTTTTTGGGCCAATTTCATTCACTCGCCTGCTGCAGATTTTATTTGCACAGATCTGTTGCTAAAATCCACAGCTTTTCCTTTATCCTTATATAGTAAAAGAGGTTGTACCAGAAAGAAATACAGTGCCTTGCGAAAGTATTCGGCCCCCTTGAATTTTTCAACCTTTTCCCACATTTCAGGCTTCAAACATAAAGATAAAAATTTTAATGTTCTGGTGAAGAATCAACAACAAGTGACACAATTGTGAAGTTGAACAATATTTATTGCTTATTTTATACTTTTAAAAAAAATAACTGAAAATTGGGGCGTGCAATATTATTCATCCCCTTTACTTTCAGTGCAGCAAACTCCCTCCAGAAGTTGATTGAGGATCTCTGAATGATCCAATGTTGTCCTAAATGACTGATGATGATAAATATAAGCCCCTGTGTGTAATCAACTCTCCGTATAAATGCCCCTGCTCTGTGATAGTCTCTGTGTTCTGTGCAAAGCACAGATAGCATCATGAAGACCAAGGAACACAACAGGCAGGTCCGTGATACTGTTGTGGAGAAGTTTAAAGCTGGATTTGGTTACAAAAAGTTTTCCACAACTTTAAACATCCCAAGGAGCCCTGTGCAAGCGATCATATTGAAATGGAAGGAGAATCATACCACTGCAAATCTACCAAGACCCGGCCGTCCATCCAAACTATCATCTCACACAAGGAGAAGACTGATCAGAGATGCAGCCAAGAGGCCCATGATCACTCTGGATGAACTGCAGAGATCTACAGCTGAGGTGGGAGAGTCTGTCCATAGGACAACAATCAGTCGTACACTGCACAGATCTGCCCTTTATGGAAGAGTGGCAACATGAAAGCCATTTCTCAAAGATATCCATAAAAAGTGTTGTTTAAAGTTTGCCACAAGCCACCTGGAGACACCAAACATGTGGAAGAAGGTGCTCTGCTCAGATGAAACCAAAATCAAACTATTTGGGCACAATGCCAAACGATATGTTTGGTGTAAAAGCAACACAGCTCATCACCCTGAACACACCATCCCCACTGTCAAACATGGTGGTGGCAGCATCATGGTTTGGGCCTGCTTTTCTTCAGCAGGGACAGGGAAGATGGTTAAAATTGATGGGAAGATGGATGGAGCTAAATACAGGACCATTCTTGAAGAAAACCTGTTGGAGTCTGCAAAAGACCTGAGACTGGGACGGAGATTTGTCTTCCAACAAGACAATGATCCCAAACATAAAGCAAAATCTACAATAGAATGGTTCACAAATAACCGTATCCAGGTGTTAGAATGGCCAAGTCACAGTCCAGACCTGAACCCAATCGAGAATCTGTGGAAAGAGCTGAAAACTGCTGTTCACAAACGCCTCCCATCCAACCTCACTCAGCTCCAGCTGTTTACAAAGGAAGAATGGGCGAGAATTTCAGCCTCTCCATGTGCAAAACTGATACACATCCCCCAAGCGACTGCAGCTGTAATTGCAGCAAAAGGTGGTGCTGCAAAGTATTAACTTAAAGGGGATGAATAATATTGCACGCCCCAATTTTCAGATATTTATTTTTAAAAAAAGTTCAAAATAAGCAATAAATTTCGTTCCTCTTCACAATTGTGTCACTTGTTGTTGATTCTTCACCAGAACATTAACATTTTATCTTTATGTTTGAAGCCTGAAATGTGGGAAAAGGTTGAAAAATGCAAGGGGGCCAAAAACTTTCGCAAGGCGCTGTAGGTCACCATATCCATAGCATAGGTATAAATGTATGATCACTGAGGGTCTGAACGCGGGAACCCTCACCAATTATGTGGACGGGGGACTCAAAGTCGTATAGGAGTTATAATCAATAATGCTCATGGCCCCCTGTAACCGGGATCAGTAGCCAAATCCCCAGCAATCCAACATGTATCATCTATACTGTGTGTGGTTGATACTGATTGCGGAGGTCTAAGGGTTTAGCTCATTTTTTGGGGACCCTTCTAACCTTCTAATAAAAAGGGATTGCTCAACGTAATTAATAAAATCACAACACAATTCTAGCGGGTTCCCCTTTAAATGTTTCAGTTTGATATATTGGAGAATATCCTCCATATGGAAAAAAATTAATCGTCTGATATTTAAGGATTTTTTACACCTCCAGATTTTAATTAACATCCAGGGCTCCGCGCTCCGCTGGAATATCCAACACTGTGTATTATTTAATGAAACATAGATCCTTATCGAGGCAGCGACTCCAGGGAAGCAGAACCCCTGTTTACAGCCATGTAACTCCTTCATTTCTTCCGGGCGATACAAGTCCTAGAAATCCAAGCGTCGCTCAGGCTTGGATACTACAACAGTCATTTTTATACAGATGTAGCAGAGCTAAGTTTGCCATCAGGGTACTCCACGTAATCAATGAATACTGACGGTTTAAAGATATACTATATTGTGGTATCACATTGAAATTGATAATCTTAGCTCTACTCAATTAACAACCTCAACTCTGCTACATCTAGCTCTTAAAACCCATGAACGGCTTTTCAGCTAGGTTTTATTCATCTGGAATTTAAAAAAATAAACAATAAGTGATTTTGTATATAGTGTTGATTATACTCCTTCATTAGTGTCTCTATGACCTTATCTGAAAGGTGTGAGTTATCTACTTTCAGCGCTTTCTAATCATGCAGGAGGTTAGACCTGGAGATCAGCATTGTATTATTACATCTCACACACACATGAGAAAACTATTGTGGGATGAGTAAAGGCCCCATCACACGCCACGATATATCTAACAATATGTCGTCGGGGTCACGGAATTCGTGACGCACATCCGGCATCGTTAGAGATGACGTACCGTGTGACACGTCCGAACGACTGTTAACGATCAAAATACTTACCTTATCGTTGACACGTCGTTCATTTTCATAATGTCGTTCCTTCTTCTGCGCGCCGATTGTTTGTTGTTCCCGAGGCAGCACACATCGCTACGTGTGACACCCTGGGAACGAGGAACACAGCTTACCTGCGTCCCGCTGGCAATGAGGAAGGAAGGAGGTGGGCGGGATGTTCCGGCCACTCATCTCCGCCTATCCGCTTCTATTGGGCGGCCACTGTGTGGCATCTCTGTGACGCCGAACGTCCCTCCCCCTTCAGGAAGAGGATGTTCGCCACCCACACCCACAGCGAGGTCATTAGGGAGGTAAGTACGTGTGATGGGGGTTAACGACATTGTGCGCCACGGGCAACGAATTGCCCGTGACACACAAATGATGGGGATGGGTGTGATCGCTCATGCGATCGCATGATATATCGACGCGTGTGACGGGGCCTTTACGGTTTAAAGATATACTATATTGTGCTATCACACTGAAATTGACAATCTTATCTCTAGAAAAAAAAAAAACCCTTAAAAATACATTTTATTAATTCAAGTTAAAACAATCCCTAGACAAACACACATAAACAGGACAGACAATCCCAAATTCGCCAAGGTCCAGTGGGACCCCTCTGTAGACCTAACAGATAGGAGCAGGCAAATAAATGGAATAAGTCAGATTGTCTCCTAATGAACAATTAATTAATGCTGTATCTTGATAAATCCAATATTGTGAAGGAGTACCAGAGAAAATAATAATGGTGCAACCAGGGTATGGCCCAAATTCCCTTCAAAGGCCCTGCCTAGCCGCGGAGGTTGGCACCCTAAACCTGGACGCAATGGCGCCCCCGCTCAACGATGACTCACCCTTCTTTCCCTCTACTGATCTCACTTAGACGGGCTTCCAGAATTGCTGAGCGCAGATGGAAGAGGTCTCATTCCACTGAGCACTTCATTGCATATAAAGAGTCCCTCACCACTTTCAAGTCCACACTCACTGCTGCAAAACAAACCTACTTCTCATCCCTCATATCTTCTTTCTCTCACAACCCTAAACAGCTATTCAACACTTTCAATTCTCTCCTTCGTCCTCCGGCACCACCTCCCTCTCCTCTCATCTCAGCTGAAGACTTTGCCTCTTTCTTCAAGCGGAAGATTGACAACATCAGAGCAAGCTTTGGCCCACAATCACCACAGCCCCTCATCATAGCTACTCAGCCATCTTCCTCCAAATCCAGCTTCTCCACCATGACAGAAAACAATCTCTCCACTCTACTCTCAAGATCACATCTAACCACCTGTGCACTGGACCCGCTCCCATCGCACCTCATCCCCAACATCACCGCAGTCCTCATCCCAGCCCTAACCCATCTCTTCAACCTATCACTAGCAAGTGGTGTAGTCCCTTCATGCTTTAAACATGCCTCTATTACACCCATCCTCAAAAAGCCCTCCCTTGACCCATCCTCTGTGTCAAACTATCGCCCCATATCCCTTCTCCCCTACGCCTCAAAACTACTGGAACAGCATGTCCATCTTGAATTGTCCTCATACCTCTCCTCCTGCTCCCTCTTTGACCGGCTTCAATCTGGCTTCCGACCACATCATTCTACCGAAACTGCCCTAACCAAAGTCACCAATGATCTACTAACCGCCAAAGCCAAGCGACACTACTCTGTCCTCCTCCTCCTGGACCTGTCCTCTGCCTTCGACACAGTAGACCATTCCCTCCTACTACAGATTCTCTCATCTCTGGGCATCACAGACTTGGCCCTATCCTGGATCTCCTCATACCTAACCGACCGAACTTTCAGCGTCTCCCATTCTCACACCACTTCCTCATCTCGCCCCCTATCTGTCGGTGTCCCCCAAGGCTCAGTTCTTGGACCCCTGCTGTTCTCCATCTATACCTTCGGCTTGGGACAGCTCATAGAGTCCCACGGCTTCCAGTATCATCTCTATGCCGATGACACACAGATCTACCTCTCTGGACCTGACATTACCTCCCTACTAACCAAAATTCCACAATGTCTGTCTGCTATTTCATCCTTCTTCTCGGCGCGATTCCTAAAACTTAACATGGACAAAACAGAGTTTATTGTCTTTCCTCCTCCTCACTCATCTCCTCCAACAAGCCTTTCCATCACACTTGATGGTTGCTCACTCTCCCCAGTCTCACAAGCTCGTTGCCTTGGAGTGACCCTCGACTCTGCTCTATCCTTCAAGCCACACATCCAAGCCCTCTTCACCTCATGCCGATTACAACTCAAAAATATCTCCCGGATCCGTGCTTTTCTTAACCAAGAATCTGCAAAAACATTAGTGCATGCCCTCATCATCTCCCGCCTCGACTACTGCAACCTCCTGCTCTCTGGCCTCCCTTCCAACACTCTTGCACCCCTCCAATCTATCCTAAACTCTGCAGCCCGCTTAATCCACCTCTCCCCTCGCTACTCCCCAGCCTCGCCACTCTGCCAATCCCTTCACTGGCTTCCCATCGCCCAACGACTCCAGTTCAAAACATTAACCATGACATACAAAGCCATGCACAACCTGTCTCCTCCCTACATCTGTGACCTAGTCTCCCGGTACCTACCTGCACGCAACCTTAGATCCTCACAAGATCTCCTTCTCTGCTCCTCTCTTATCTCCTCTTCCCACAATCGTGTACAAGATTTCTCCCGTGCATCCCCCATACTCTGGAACGCTCTACCTCAGCACATCAGACTCTCCACGACCGTGGAAAGCTTCAAGAGGAACCTCAAGACCCACCTCTTCCAACAAGCCTACAACCTACAATAGCCTTCAGCCCAGTAGACCACTGCGCAACCAGCTCTGTCCTCACCTATTGTACCATCACCCATTCCCTGTAGACTGTGAGCCCTCGCGGGCAGGGTCCTCTCTCCTCCTATACCAGTCTGTCTTGTACTGTTAATGATTGTTGTACGTATACCCTCTTTCACTTGTAAAGCGCCATGGAATAAATGGCGCTATAATAATAAATAATAAATAATAATAATAATAATAATAATAATAATGTGCAGCTGATCTGGGAAAGGGGGAGTGTGGGGAGGTTGCACCAACAAGCTACTCAATCAAATGAGGACTCAAACACACATATCAATGATACAGTAGATATTCCATATTATAGAGTGTTAAAGTGGACCAGATCAACAAAAGGGATCACTTTCAATATCAAAGTACAATTTTGGATCCTAAGTGCTAAAAAAATTCCACTAGCATAAATTTTGTAATTGTCCAACAGGCTTCTAGTTGGACAGATAGATACAGTGAAATACATTAATGCCTAAATGATGTATTACATACAGCTTCTGTGTACAATAACTAGATCACACGATGGATGCAATCCCCATGCTGACAATCAACAAAACGGAGGCATAGGACTCTTTAAATAAGGTCACCAAAATAAGATTGTTTGATCCCAGAGCAGTCCTCTCTATAAGCTGTTAGGGACCATCCAACAAGTTATTCCATAAGTAAGCACTTCACAGAAGGCAAGATAACATAAACTTTCATAGAAGGCACATTACTATATATATTTCACAAGAGTGCAGTGGAGCACAGCTAGAATTAATCAGGTCCAAGTAACCATGCAACAAATTAATCCGATGTGAACATAGTACTTATCTTATCCTTGAAGTCCTATGAATGGTGTAAATACACCTGGGTCCAAGTCGACACCTAAAGAACCTGCCCAACGCGTTTCCCCCCGATCACGAGTCACATCGGGGTTCATCAGGGGCTCCCTATTAGGGTAAATAGCACTGGCTGCAGTCAGCCACGTGTGCACCTTGGTATCCGTCACCGTCGTTCCAGGAAATGTGCAGGGCGTCAGTGTTTAAAAATGGCGCCAGACGCCACCCATCAGCAGTGATCCCGGATGTGAAGTTACGCCCCCACCGTCATACACAATGACGTAGGTGAGGGAAGCCCAACAGAGCGTTGCCCATATAAGGTATACACGGGGGAAGGGCAGGAGGATGCCCACGTCACAGGAAGTGACATCAGCAGGCTTCATGTCAGAGCGCTATGATGCATACTGTGGAACGCAGCGTGCGTTCCACTGAGATTGCACCGGACATAGTGACCGGAGAGAAAAGGAGTTATAGTAAATAACTCCAGATATAAAGCGCCAAAATTACTCAAAAGGGGGGGAGGAAATAACAGCATACAGCCTTTGTTATGTAACAGAACATACATTCCAAAGATAAATGGCCGGAAATGGCGTGTAGAAATAAAGGCTTATGTGCTGAGATGATAAACGTCCCCCACAGAACAAGAAGCACCTATAAAACGTTCCACCCCATTATAGCAACACTTAAGCAAATTGAGCCCTCAAAGGTTAATCTATCAGCAATCAATTATATATATCTACATATCTAATTTTGACACCTCAATAGATATAGTAATTAGTGTCAATAGATACACTTGTGAAATAAACGACCAGGCCTGATAGCATAATAGTTAACCCTTCTTATATAGTATTGTAACCTCACATCAAGATTAGTAACATGAAACAGATCAAGATACAAACTAGTAAACTTATTATGGTTACTAAGGTTTGGGGATATTGTTTTAATCGGACAAATATACATAGGGTAAACCAATCCATTACCCCATATCAAATCCGTGAATATTAAATCACAGACACATAATAGCTCGTGATAAAAACATTACCGAGCCATAGCTGACTAAACTCAAGGAAAAATAACCTAAATATTACAGGCTCAGTCCAAAATTGGAAGGCCCGGGACCAAGGACCAACACGGGGGGGGGGGGAGGGGGGGAGGGGGGGCTGGTTAGATAAAGCTAGAGAAGACCAACTGTTCATTCAGACCACTAGGGTTAACAGAATCTAACCAGAAGATCCAGCGTGTCTCCCTCTGCAACAGTTTCTTGTCCCAATCTCCTAAACGAACCGATAATGGGATCACCTCAATGACCCTAAAGGAGATAGAGTCAAGATTCCCATCATGGCAACTATTCACATGACGAGCTAGGGGGGTATCTCGTTTATTTCTGATGTCACCCAGGTGTTCACCTACCCTAATTTTCAATTGTCTCTTAGTTTTGCCCACGTAGTCTTTTGGACAACTACATGTACACAGATAAATTACGCCCTCCGTTTTACAGTTAGCAAAGTGGCGATTTTTATACATTCTGCCTGTATTTGAACTTCTGAATTCTTTTGAGGGAGAGACATATTTACAATATGTACATGATCCACATTTAAAAGTGCCCACATCTCTACGGTCTAACCATGTTCCGCTCTTATTTAGTGGGGCAAAAAAACTGTGGACAAGTTCATCCTTTAGGGTTCTTCCTCTCTTGTATGTAATCGAGGGATGATCACAAATGGCCCCGCCAATATCCAGGTCACTTTTTAAGATGTTCCAGTGTTTCCTCAGTATTGACATGATCCTACCATTTTGGTCATCATACATCCCTATCAATCTCGTCATGTTGTTATCATCACTCTTTGGAGTAGATATCAGAAGATCACTTCTGTTCTTATATAAAGCATTTTGGTGCGCCCGATCGATCACATTTATGGGGTACCCTCGTTCTCTAAATCTATCCTTAAGGCACTCTGCCTGCCTGCTGTATTCCACAGTTGTTGTACAGTTTCTGCGCAATCTGAGAAATTGGCCTTTGGGAATTCCTGCCTTCAGAGTTCTTGGGTGATAACTCTCCCAATTTAAAAGGCTATTAGTGGCATTAGGAAACCTAATAAACGAGATACCCCCCTAGCTCGTCATGTGAATAGTTGCCATGATGGGAATCTTGACTCTATCTCCTTTAGGGTCATTGAGGTGATCCCATTATCGGTTCGTTTAGGAGATTGGGACAAGAAACTGTTGCAGAGGGAGACACGCTGGATCTTCTGGTTAGATTCTGTCAACCCTAGTGGTCTGAATGAACAGTTGGTCTTCTCTAGCTTTATCTAACCAGCCACCCTCCCCCCCCCCGTGTTGGTCCTTGGTCCCGGGCCTTCCAATTTTGGACTGAGCCTGTAATATTTAGGTTATTTTTCCTTGAGTTTAGTCAGCTATGGCTCGGTAATGTTTTTATCACGAGCTATTATGTGTCTGTGATTTAATATTCACGGATTTGATATGGGGTAATGGATTGGTTTACCCTATGTATATTTGTCCGATTAAAACAATATCCCCAAACCTTAGTAACCATAATAAGTTTACTTGTTTGTATCTTGATCTGTTTCATGTTACTAATCTTGATGTGAGGTTACAATACTATATAAGAAGGGTTAACTATTATGCTATCAGGCCTGGTCGTTTATTTCACAAGTGTATCTATTGACACTAATTACTATATCTATTGAGGTGTCAAAATTAGATATGTAGATATATATAATTGATTGCTGATAGATTAACCTTTGAGGGCTCAATTTGCTTAAGTGTTGCTATAATGGGGTGGAACGTTTTATAGGTGCTTCTTGTTCTGTGGGGGACGTTTATCATCTCAGCACATAAGCCTTTATTTCTACACGCCATTTCCGGCCATTTATCTTTGGAATGTATGTTCTGTTACATAACAAAGGCTGTATGCTGTTATTTCCTCCCCCCCTTTTGAGTAATTTTGGCGCTTTATATCTGGAGTTATTTACTATAACTCCTTTTCTCTCCGGTCACTATGTCCGGTGCAATCTCAGTGGAACGCACGCTGCGTTCCATAGTATGCATCATAGAGACAGCGCTCTGACATGAAGCCTGCTGATGTCACTTCCTGTGACGTGGGCATCCTCCTGCCCTTCCCCCGTGTATACCTTATATGGGCAACGCTCTGTTGGGCTTCCCTCACCTACGTCATTGTGTATGACGGTGGGGGCGTAACTTCACATCCGGGATCACTGCTGATGGGTGGCGTCTGGCGCCATTTTTAAACACTGACGTCCTGCACATTTCCTGGAACGACGGTGACGGATACCAAGGTGCACACGTGGCTGACTGCAGCCAGTGCTATTTACCCTAATAGGGAGCCCCTGATGAACCCCGATGTGACTCGTGATCGGGGGGAAACGCGTTGGGCAGGTTCTTTAGGTGTCGACTTGGACCCAGGTGTATTTACACCATTCATAGGACTTCAAGGATAAGATAAGTACTATGTTCACATCGGAATAATTTGTTGCATGGTTACTTGGACCTGATTAATTCTAGCTGTGCTCCACTGCACTCTTGTGAAATATATATAGTAATGTGCCTTCTATGAAAGTTTATGTTATCTTGCCTTCTGTGAAGTGCTTACTTATGGAATAACTTGTTGGATGGTCCCTAACAGCTTATAGAGAGGACTGCTCTGGGATCAAACGATCTTATTTTGGTGACCTTATTTAAAGAGTCCTATGCCTCCGTTTTGTTGATTGTCAGCATGGGGATTGCATCCATCGTGTGATCTAGTTATTGTACACAGAAGCTGTATGTAATACATCATTTAGGCATTAATGTATTTCACTGTATCTATCTGTCCAACTAGAAGCCTGTTGGACAATTACAAAATTTATGCTAGTGGAATTTTTTTAGCACTTAGGATCCAAAATTGTACTTTGATATTGAAAGTGATCCCTTTTGTTGATCTGGTCCACTTTAACACTCTATAATATGGAATATCTACTGTATCATTGATATGTGTGTTTGAGTCCTCATTTGATTGAGTAGCTTGTTGGTGCAACCTCCCCACACTCCCCCTTTCCCAGATCAGCTGCACATGAGATCAGTAGAGGGAAAGAAGGGTGAGTCATCGTTGAGCGGGGGCGCCATTGCGTCCAGGTTTAGGGTGCCAACCTCCGCGGCTAGGCAGGGCCTTTGAAGGGAATTTGGGCCATACCCTGGTTGCACCATTATTATTTTCTCTGGTACTCCATCACAATATTGGATTTATCAAGATACAGCATTAATTAATTGTTCATTAGGGGACAATCTGACTTATTCCATTTATTTGCCTGCTCCTATCTGTTAGGTCTACAGAGGGGTCCCACTGGACCTTGGCGAATTTGGGATTGTCTGTCCTGTTTATGTGTGTTTGTCTAGGGATTGTTTTAACTTGAATTAATAAAATGTATTTTTAAGGGTTTTTTTTTTCCTGGGTCAATAATTGTGAGTACCCCCTTACATAAAGTTTCTGGTCTTTGGTCAATCTTATCTCTACTCAATTAACAACCTCAGCTCTGCTACATCTATAGCTCTTAAAACCCATGAACGGCTTCCCGGCTAGGTTTTAGTCATCTGGAATTTAAAAAAATAAACAATAAGCGACTTTGTATATAGTGTTCATTACAAATACTCCTTCATTAGTGTCTCTATGACCTTATCTGAAAGCACTTTCTAATCATGCAGGAGGTTAGACCTGGAAATCAGCATTGTATTATTACATCTCACACACACATGAGAAAACTATTGTGGGATGAGTTATTTTTCCTGAGTGTTGATCAACATCACACAGGGAGAAGAAGTACACACCACCTGTGAAAACTCTAACAAATATAAAGCTGAACTCAAAGATACTAAAAGGTATGAAAACAATGAATATAGGAATTTGTACATGCATTGTTGCTGATAATCAAATACATTTAAAAATTTAGACATTTGTGTTAGTTCAGTAGCCAACGTCAAGGCTTATCTCTTTTCCTGGGTCCTGACCTAAACTACTCTACCCGAGCTGAACAGCCTATAATTTTATGCCGGGACCTTATCTAAAAGGTGTTAGTATTCTGTGCTTTACTCTCAGCACTGTCTAATCACGCAGGAGGTTAGACATGTAAAGCTGCATTATTAGGCCGGGACCACACGGGGCACTAGTGCAATCCTCGCATGACACTCGGCTCACGCTGGCAGCATAGCAGGAGCCAAGTGTCATGCAAGTGTCCCTGCGACTGAGGTCCGATCATGCGATCGGACCTCAGCTGCGGGGGCCGGGCCAGCACTGAGGAGGGGTGGCCGGCTCTGAGGAGGGGAGGGCCAGTGCTGCGGAAGGGAGGGAGGGATTTATCTCCCTCTCTCCTCCATAGCCAGCTATTGCCATTTTCGCCCTGCACTCGCGGTACACCGGTGTACCGCGAGTGCAGTGCGATTTTTCTCTCGCCCCATAGACTTGAATCGGTGCGAGAGAAACCAGGATCGAATTACAATCGCAGCATACTGCGATTGTTTTCTCGGTCCGATTAGGGCTGAGAAAATAATCACTCATGGGTGCTGACACACAGGCTAATATTGGTTTGAGTGGAATGTGATGTTTTATCGCATCACACTCGCTGCGATTTTCATGCCGTGTGTCTTAGGCCTTACATCTAATATACACGTGGGAAGACTTATCTAAACTATAGTGGCGTGAGTTGTTTCTCCTTAGTATTGGTCAACATGATACAGGGAGAAGAAGTACACACCGCCAGTGAAACCTATCTGACAATATCCACTTGGACTTAAAAGGGTGGTCTGGAGGCCAAAGTAATTTTCATTTAAATCCTTAGCTACTTAGTTCTGTAATCAAAATTAATTTATAATAAGCTTTCATTAAAAATTCCCTCTACTTCCCGCACTATACTAGGGTGCCATTATACTATTCAATTTTTTTCCTCAACTTCTTTTTTGTTGACATTTTGTCTGAGAATTCCCAGTGCCTGCTAGGTTACTGTAACAAAGCGTCATCATGGGGCAGAGGCTGCGATCACTAATGCAGCCTCTTCCCCCTCCCTAAAATGAAGCGTCATCACTGATGCTCATTTTCCGAGGCTAAGCTAGTCCCTGTGCACTGTGCTCTGTGTGATGTGCACAATGACAGTGCACTCTGTTGCTACCAGCAACAGAATAGGGTGCACTGTCAGTGTGCAGTGGCAGAATATCCGAGGGCAGAGACCAATGACATTACTTGTGGAGGCGGCGCTAGACTCTGTATACTGCCGGATATTCTGACACTGTTTTGTTGCCAGCTTGATACTGCTGATTTCAGCTGACAACAAAAGAGTGCGCTGTCATTGTGCACATTGCACAGTGTGAAGGGACCAACCCAGCCCCCTATGATGCCTTGTTTCAGGAAATGGCAGAGACTGGCAGTGAACACAGCCTCTTCCCCTTGATAATACTTTATTTCAGGGAGGGGGCAGAGGCTCTGGAAGTGACCACAGCTTCTTCCCCCTGATGATACTTTGTTTTAGTTTCCCAGCATGCACTGGGATTCTGAAACAAAGCATCATCAGAGATAAAGTAGGGGGAAAAGAATAGTGTAGTGAAGGAATAAACTATTTCTGCCATCAGGTCTCAGGAAACCAAAGTTAATTTTGGCTATATGGGGGGCATTATACTGTTTGCTTGGCTATATGGGGGGGGGGGGCAATATACTGTTTGCTTGGCTATATGGGGGCATTATACTGTTTGCTTGGCTATATGGGGACATTATACTGTTTGCTTGGCTATATGGGGGCCATTATACTGTTTGCTTGGCTATATAGGGACATTATACTGTTTGCTTGACTATATGGGGGCATTATACTGTTTGCTTGGCTATATGGGGGGCAATATACTGTTTGCTTGGCTACATGGGGGCCATTATGCTGTTTGCTTGGCTATATGGGGGACATTATACTGTTTGCTTGGCTATATGGGGACATTATACTGTTTGCTTTGCTATATGGGGGGGCATTATACTGTTTGCTCGGCTATATGGGGGGCATTATACTGTTTGTTTGGCTATATGGGGGCATTATACTGTTTGCTTGGCTATATGGGGGCATTATACTGTTTGCTTGGCTATATGGGGACATTATACTGTTTGCTTGGCTATATGGGGACATTATACTGTTTGCTTGGCTATATGGGGGCATTATTCAGCTTGCTTGGCTATATGGGGGGCATTATACTGTTTGCTTGGCTATATGGGGGACATTATACTGTTTGCTTGGCTATATGGGGGACATTATACTGTTTGCTTGGCTCTATGGGGGGCATTATACTGTTTGCTTGGCTATATGGGGGGCATTATACTGTTTGTTTGGCTATATGTGGGCCATTATACTGTTTGCTTGGCTATATTGGGGGCATTATACTGTTTGCTTGGCTATATGGGGGCCATTATACAGTTTGCTTGGCTATATGTGGGCCATTATACAGTTTGCTTGGCTATATGTGGGCCATTATACTGTTTGCTTGGCTATATGTGGGCCATTATACTGTTTGCTTGGCTATATGGGGGGCATTATAGTGTTTGTTTGGCTATATGGGGGCCATTATACTGTTTGCTTGGCTATATGGGGGCCATAATGCTGTTTGCTTGGCTATATGGAGGATATTATACTGTTTGCTTGGCTATATGGGGGCTTTATACTGTTTGGCGATATGGGGACATTATACAGTTTGCTTGGCTATATGGGGGGCATTTTACTGTTTGGCTATATGGGGGCATTATTCAGTTTGCTTGGCTATATGGGGCATTATTCAGTTTGGATGCCTAATTTGGGGCCATTGTAAAGCTGTGTGGGTCCAATTATACTGTTTAGAGAATTACGTGGGGGGCATTATGTTGTTTGGAGGGTTATGTGGGGCCAATATATTGTGTAGAGGGGAGTAAGGGCCATTATACAGTATGAAGAGTCGTTATACTGTAAGTCACTGTGGGGGTAGATATACTGAGGGGTGGGTCATAGTGTAGGGTCATCAAACTGTGTGTGGAGGGTTCTGTGGAAGAATGAACAAGTTTTAGTGCACAGGGAAGATGTTGCTGTGAACAATACAAATTAAGAAAAAAAAAAGACGTGGTCTCCTGCCTATTTTTGATAACCAGCGCACGTAAAACAGACAACCGTGGGCTGCAAGCCTCCGCTATCTGCTATATCTTGGTTGCTTGTCAAAAATAGATGGGATCTGAAGCTATTTGTTTAATTATTTATTAAATAATTACAAAAATATAGCTTGGGGTCCCTCCTATTATTGATAACTAGCCAAGGTAAAGCAACCATCTAAGGGCTGGTATTATCAGTCCGACAAGGCCCATGGTTATTTGGCCCTTTCCAACCTAAAAAAAGCAGCCCACAACTGCCCAAAAAGAGGTGAATCCATTAGAAGAAACAAGAACCATAGTCAGCTCACCCCTCTTCACTCCCGGACTCCAACCGATGCAGGGAACGCCCTGGCCCGGGCGGAAAGACAACTTCAAAAAAGGCAGATATCCAGCATCAAGGAGAGCAGTGGATTAAAACTTGCTTTTATTAGACGAGTAAAAACAAAATGTGGTCCAGTGAGCACAGAGGCACAAGTATTATGCGTGTAAACCAACGCGTTTCGACCAGAGCGTACCCATGAATAAGACGCTCTGGTCGAAACGCGTTGGTTTACACGCATAATACTTGTGCCTCTGTGCTCACTGGACCACATTTTGTTTTTACTCGTCTAATAAAAGCAAGTTTTAATCCACTGCTCTCCTTGATGCTGGATATCTGCCTTTTTTGAAGTAATCCATTAGAAGCTCCAATATTGGTGCTGTACCCGGCTCTTCCCGATGCCCTGGTACGGTGGCAATCGAGGTAATATTTTTGGGTTTGATGCCAGGGGTGAATTCTCAGAACAATGCTCCATAGGTCACTGATGGCCAGCAGCAGTCCAGAATTTCTGGTGGTGACCTATGGAACCTCGTTTTGAGAGCGTTCTCAGAATGAAGCTTTATAGGAAACGATGACATTACACCAGTGGATTACATCAAAATGCCCAGGATTTATTTTTAAATAATAAATTGGTGAACGAGGGAGTGTGGAGGAGTGTTTATTCAAATAAAGTTTTTTTTTTCCAGTGTCTGTTTTTATTTTTTAACTCTACACTTACCTAGTTAGTAATGGGGTGTCTGATAGACGCCTCTCCATTACTAACCTCTGGGCTTGATGCCAGCTGTAAATTTACAGCTGACAAAATCTCCAAATATATTACCCTGATTACCACCGCACCAGGGCAAGCGGGAAGAGTAGGGTAAAGCACCAGAAGTGGCGCATCTGGGGTGGCTTCAGGCTTCTATTTTTTAGGCTGGGTAGGGCAAAATTACCATGGACCTTCCCAGCCTGATAATATTAGCCCCCAGCTGTCTGCTTTACCTTGGCTGGTTATAAAAAAAAGGCGAGGGGGATATGCTGTTTTTATTTTTGTTTTTTTTATATATTATTCAAATAAATAATTTAAAAAAAAAACAATGTGGGATCCCCTCTATTTTTGATAACCAGCCAAGGTGAAGCAGACAGCTGAGGGTTGCAGACGCCAGCTGTCTATTTTATCTATGCTGGTTATCGAATATCCCTGTATCACAATACACATTGCAGCCCCAGGCTCAGGACACTGTCCCTGTATCACCACCTGCACATTCTCCTATCTCAGTGCTATATACAGAAGATATTACACACTAGTGCTATATAGAGAGGATATTACACACTAGTGCTATATATAGAGGATATTACACACTAGTGCTATATACACAGGATATTACACACTAGTGTTATATACAGAGGATATTGCACACTATTGCTATATATAGAGGATATTACACACTAGTGCTATATACAGAGGATATTACACACTAGTGCTATATACAGAGGATATTACACACTAGTGCTATATACAGAGGATATTACACACTAGTGCTATATACAGAGGATATTACACACTATTGCTATATATAGAGGATATTACACACTAGTGCTATATACAGAGGATATTACACACTAGTGCTATATAGAGAGGATATTACACACTAGTGCTATATACAGAGGATATTACACACTAGTGCTATATAGAGAGGATATTACACACTAGTGCTATATACAGAAGATATTACACACTAGTGCTATATACAGTTAGGTCCAGAAATATTTGGACAGTGACACAATTTTTCGCGAGTTGGGCTCTGCATGCCACCACATTGGATTTGAAATGAAACCTCTACAACAGAATTCAAGTGCAGATTGTAACGTTTAATTTGAAGGTTTGAACAAAAATATCTGATAGAAATTGTAGGAATTGTCACATTTCTTTACAAACACTCCACATTTTAGGAGGTCAAAAGTAATTGGACAAATAAACCAAACCCAAACAAAATATTTTTATTTTCAATATTTTGTTGCGAATCCTTTGGAGGCAATCACTGCCTTAAGTCTGGAACCCATGGACATCACAAACGCTGGGTTTCCTCCTTCTTAATGCTTTGCCAGGCCTTTACAGCCGCAGCCTTCAGGTCTTGCTTGTTTGTGGGTCTTTCCATCTTAAGTCTGGATTTGAGCAAGTGAAATGCATGCTCAATTGGGTTAAGATCTGGTGATTGACTTGGCCATTGCAGAATGTTCCACTTTTTTGCACTCATGAACTCCTGGGTAGCTTTGGCTGTATGCTTGGGGTCATTGTCCATCTGTACTATGAAGCGCCGTCCGATCAACTTTGCGGCATTTGGCTGAATCTGGGCTGAAAGTATATCCCGGTACACTTCAGAATTCATCCGGCTACTCTTGTCTGCTGTTATGTCATCAATAAACACAAGTGACCCAGTGCCATTGAAAGCCATGCATGCCCATGCCATCACGTTGCCTCCACCATGTTTTACAGAGGATGTGGTGTGCCTTGGATCATGTGCCGTTCCCTTTCTTCTCCAAACTTTTTTCTTCCCATCATTCTGGTACAGGTTGATCTTTGTCTCATCTGTCCATAGAATACTTTTCCAGAACTGAGCTGGCTTCATGAGGTGTTTTTCAGTAAATGTAACTCTGGCCTGTCTATTTTTGGAATTGATGAATGGTTTGCATCTAGATGTGAACCCTTTGTATTTACTTTCATGGAGTCTTCTCTTTACTGGTGACTTAGAGACAGATACACCTACTTCACTGAGAGTGTTCTGGACTTCAGTTGATGTTGTGAACGGGTTCTTCTTCACCAAAGAAAGTATGCGGCGATCATCCACCACTGTTGTCATCCGTGGACGCCCAGGCCTTTTTGAGTTCCCAAGCTCACCAGTCAATTCCTTTTTTCTCAGAATGTACCCGACTGTTGATTTTGCTACTCCAAGCATGTCTGCTATCTCTCTGATGGATTTTTTCTTTTTTTTCAGCCTCAGGATGTTCTGCTTCACCTCAATTGAGAGTTCCTTAGACCGCATGTTGTCTGGTCACAGCAACAGCTTCCAAATGCAAAACCACACACCTGTAATCAACCCCAGACCTTTTAACTACTTCATTGATTACAGGATAACGAGGGAGACGCCTTCAGAGTTAATTGCAGCCCTTAGAGTCCCTTGTCCAATTACTTTTGGTCCCTTGAAAAAGAGGAGGCTATGCATTACAGAGCTATGATTCCTAAACCCTTTCTCCGATTTGGATGTGAAAACTCTCATATTGCAGCTGGGAGTGTGCACTTTCAGCCCATATTATATATAGAATTGTATTTCTGAACATGTTTTTGTAAACAGCTAAAATAACAAAACTTGTGTCACTGTCCAAATATTTCTGGACCTAACTGTATGTATATATATATATATATATATACAGAGGATATTGCACACTATTGCTATATATAGAGGATATTGCAGACTATTGCTATATATAGAGGATATTGCACACTAGTGCTATATATATATATATATATATATATATATATATACACAGAGGATATTACTCACTAGTGCTATATACAGAGGATATTACACACTAGTGCTATATATAGAGGATATTACACACTAGTGCTATATACAGAGGATATTACACACTAGTGCTATATACAGAAGATATTACACACTAGTGCTATATACAGATATTACAGATTACAGTATTACAGTACATTATATTACAGAGCGGTATTATATTACAGAGCAGTGTCATATTAGAGAGCAATCCTATATTACAAGGCATGACTATATTACAGAGCAGTATATTACAGAGCACTATATTACAGACCAGTGCTATATTACAGATCAGTCCTATATTACAGAACAATATATTACAGATTAGTGCTAATTTACAGAGCAGTGCTATATTACAGAGCAGTATATTACAGAGCAGTGCTATATTAAAGAACAGTATATTACAGAGCAGTATATTACAGAGCAGTGCTATATAACAGAGCAGTTCTATATCATAGAGCAGTGCTATATTACAGAGCAGTATATTACAGATTAGTGCTATATACAGAGGATATTACACACTAGTGCTATATATAGAGGATATTACACACTAGTGCTATATAGAGAGGATATTACACGCTAGTGCTATATACAGAAGATATTACACACTAGTGCTATATACAGATATTACAGATTACAGTATTACAGTACATATTACAGAGCAGTATATTATATTACAGAGCAGTGTTATATTACAGATCAGTATTATATTACAGATCAGTATTATATTACAGAGCAGTATTATATTACAGAGCAGTGGTATATTAGAGAGCAATCTTATATTACAGGGCAGTGCTATATTACAGAGCAGTATATTACAGAACACTATATTACAGAGAAGTGCTATATTACAGAGGAGTGCTATATTACAGAGCACTATATTACAGATTAGTGCTATATTACAGAGCAATGCTATATTACAGCGCAGTATATTACAGACCAGTGCTATATTACAGAACAATATATTACAGAGCAATGCTATATTACAGAGCAGTGCTATATTACAGAGCAATGCTAATTTACAGAGCAGTATATTACAGAGCAGTATATTACAGAGCACTATATTACAGATTAGTGCTATATTACAGAGCAATGCTATATTACAGCGCAGTATATTACAGACCAGTGCTATATTACAGAACAATATATTACAGAGCAGTGCTATATTACAGAACAATATATTACAGAGCAGTGCTATATTACAGATCAGTACTATATTACAGAGCAGTATATTACAGAGCAGTGCTATATTACAGAGCAGTGCTATATTACAGATCAGTACTATATTACAGAGCAGTATATTACAGAGCAGTGCTATATTACAGAGCAGTAAATTACAGAGCAGTATTATATTACAGAGCAATCCTATATTACAGAGCATTATATTACAGAGCAGTGCTACATTGCAGAGCAGTATATTACAGAACAGTACATTATATTACAGAGCAGTATATTACAGAACAGTACATTATATTACAGAGCAGTATATTACAGAGCAACACTATATTACAGAGCAGCTCTATATTATAGAGCAGTGCTATTTTACAAAGCAGTATATTACAGATCAGTGCTATATTACAGAGTAGTATTTTACAGAGCAGAATATTACAAAGCAGTATATTACACAGCAGTATATTAGAGAGCAGTACTACATTACAGAGGAGTATATCACACAGCAGTATATCACACAGCAGTATATTATAGAGCAGTATATTACACAGCAGTATATTACACAGCAGTATATTACACAGCAGTATATTAGAGAGCAGTACTACATTACAGAGGAGTATATCACACAGCAGTATATCACACAGCAGTATATTATAGAGCAGTATATTACACAGCAGTATATTACACAGCAGTATATTACACAGCAGTATATTAGAGAGCAGTACTACATTACAGAGGAGTATATCACACAGCAGTATATCACACAGCAGTATATTATAGAGCAGTATATTACACAGCAGTATATTACACAGCAGTATATTACACAGCAGTATATTACACAGCACTATATTACAGAGCAGTATATTACACAGCAGGACATTACACAGCAGGACATTACACAGCAGGACATTACACAGCAGGACATTACACAGCAGTATATTACACAGCAGTATATTACAGAAAAGACCAAAGACCAAAAGGAAAAGGGCTGTAAAGTCATTATATCACTCCCCAAAGATCTCTTATAATGCCCTTAAAGTAGGATTAAATGTCTGGAAAAACTCCATCATAATGACTGCTAAACTGATGTGTATACACACAAAAAAAAAAGGAGTACAATTTCCATAAAAAAATGATAAGCTTTATTAAAGAATTGGAATAAAAACACTAATACATATATACTAATATTACATCAATTGTGAGGAAAAAAGGAGGACCTCTACCAAAACATCACCCCCCACATCAAAGTATGTGTGTGTGCTCAATAAGAGCATATAATGATGCCTGTGACAACCATATATACAGAAGGAATAAACCTATCCTGAAATCAGGTAATGAACTGTTGGAATGACACAGAGGCTCCAGAACTTAACCAAAGGTGGATACCTATATGCCAATCATAATAGTAACACCAGATGGAATAGTCAATAGTCAATATGACTTACCCATATAGGGACAGAAGGAGCACAAGAGCACACACAGTGGGGGGAAGAGGAACCGCAACCAATCCTGAACGCGTATCGCTACTGCTTCCTCAGCAGGACGGAGGCAGGGGTATATTACAGAGCAGTATATTACACAGCAGTATATTACACAGCAGGACATTACACAGCAGTATATCACACAGTAGTATATTACACAGTAGTATATTACACAGCAGTATATTACACAGCAGTATATTACACAGCAGTATATTACACAGCAGTATGTTACACAGCAGTATGTTACACAGCATTATATTACACAGCAGTATATTACACAGCAGTATATTACACAGCATTATATTACACAGCAGTATGTTACACAGCATTACGTTACACAGCAGTATATTACACAGCACTATATTACACAGCACTATATTACACAGCAGTATGTTACACAGCATTATATTACACAGCAGTATATTACACAGCAGTATATTACACAGCAGTATGTTACACAGCAGTATATTACACAGCAGTATATTACACAGCAGTATGTTACACAGCACTATATTACACAGCAGTATATTACACAGCACTATATTACACAGCAGTATGTTACACAGCACTATATTACACAGCACTATATTACACAGCACTATATTACACAGCACTATATTACACAGCAGTATATTACACAGCAGTATATCACACAGCAGGACATTACACAGCAGTATATTACACAGTAGTATATTACACAGCACTATATTACACAGCAGTATATCACACAGCAGGACATTACACAGCAGTATATCACACAGCAGTATATTACACAGCACTATATTACACAGCAGTATGTTACACAGCAGTATGTTACACAGCTGTATATTACACAGCAGTATATTACACAGCAGTATGTTACACAGCAGTATGTTACACAGCACTATATTACACAGCAGTATATTACACAGCAGTATATCACACAGCAGTATATTACACAGCTGTATATTACACAGCAGTATATTACACAGCAGTATGTTACACAGCAGTATATTACACAGCAGTATATTACACAGCAGTATATCACACAGCAGTATATTACACAGCTGTATATTACACAGCACTATATTACACAGCAGTATATTACACAGCAGTATATTACACAGCAGTATATCACACAGCAGTATATTACACAGCAGTATATTACACAGCAGTATATTACACAGCAGTATGTTACACAGCAGTATATTACACAGCAGTATATTACACAGCAGTATATCACACAGCAGTATATTACACAGCTGTATATTACACAGCACTATATTACACAGCACTATATTACACAGCAGTATATTACACAGCACTATATTACACAGCAGTATATTACACAGCTGTATATTACACAGCAGTATATTACACAGCAGTATATTACACAGCAGTATATTACACAGCACTATATTACACAGCAGTATATTACACAACACTATATTACACAGCAGTATGTTACACAGCATTATATTACACAGCAGTATATTACACAGCAGTATATTACACAGCACTATATTACACAGCAGTATATTACACAACACTATATTACACAGCAGTATGTTACACAGCATTATATTACACAGCAGTATATTACACAGCAGTATGTTACACAGCAGTATATTACACAGCACTATATTACACAGCACTATATTACACAGCTGTATATTACACAGCACTATATTACACAGCATTATATTACACAGCAGTATATTACACAGCACTATATTACACAGCACTATATTACACAGCTGTATATTACACAGCACTATATTACACAGCATTATATTACACAGCAGTATATTACACAGCAGTATATTACACAGCACTATATTACACAGCAGTATATTACACAACACTATATTACACAGCAGTATGTTACACAGCATTATATTACACAGCAGTATATTACACAGCAGTATGTTACACAGCAGTATGTTACACAGCTGTATATTACACAGCACTATATTACACAGCAGTATATTACACAGCACTATATTACACAGCAGGGCACTCGCGTGTTCTCACCTGAGTTGCGCAGCTTCCTGTTCTTCAGCACGGAGATGATCACCAGCAGGTTCCCCACGATGTCCCCCACAGTGGTGAGGATCAGCGCGCTGGACAGCGCCGTCACCAGCCAGGCTGCCCGGGGCGCCCCCAGCGCCGCTCCTCTCTCCAGCGCCGCTCCTCTCTCCACGGACACATTGTGCGGCATCTCTAGCGCTGCCGCTCTCGCATCTCACCCGCCGGGCGCTAAACACGCGAGGAAGTTCTGCGCTCCACACCTGGGCAAAGTGTGGAACAGGTGGAGGCATCCGGCGAGGACACCGCGGAGGGGAGAGGGGCGCATGGTAACTGATCAGCTGACAGCCTGGGGGGGCGGCTCCGGCTTTTTGGCATTCAGGGGCTAATAATGAACTGGGAGGACGAGGAGAGAAAAGTGAAAAATCATCAAAACTCCGCGACAGCCGAGGAGGAGGACAAAAAGGAGGATACAGGAGGAGGAGCACAGCACGATCGGTGCGACAGTCACATAGGAGTGCGGGCAGCAGAGGCAGCAGAGCGGAGTGTGTGAGCAGCAGAGGGGGGGATGTCAGGAGCAGCAGAGAGGAGGATGTCAGGAGCAGCAGAGGGGAGGATGTCAGGAGCAGCAGAGAGGAGGATGTCAGGAGCAGCAGAGGGGAGGATGTCAGGAGCAGCAGAGGGGGGGGGGGGATGTCAGGAGCAGCAGAGGGGAGGATGTCAGGAGCAGCAGAGGGGGGGGGGGATGTCAGGAGCAGCAGAGGGGGGGGGGGGGGTGTCAGGAGCAGCAGAGGGGAGGATGTCAGGAGCAGCAGAGAGGAGGATGTCAGGAGCAGCAGAGAGGAGGATGTCAGGAGCAGCAGAGGGGAGGATGTCAGGAGCAGCAGAGAGGAGGATGTCAGGAGCAGCAGAGGGGAGGATGTCAGGAGCAGCAGAGAGGAAGATGTCAGGAGCAGCAGAGGGGAGGATGTCAGGAGCAGCAGAGAGGAGGATGTCAGGAGCAGCAGAGGGGAGGATGTCAGGAGCAGCAGAGAGGAGGATGTCAGAAGCAGCAGAGAGGAGGATGTCAGGAGCAGCAGAGGGGAGGATGTCAGGAGCAGCAGAGGGGAGGATGTCAGGAGCAGCAGAGAGGGGGATGTCAGGAGCAGCAGAGAGGAGGATGTCAGGAGCAGCAGAGAGGGGGATGTCAGGAGCAGCAGAGAGGGGGATGTCAGGAGCAGCAGAGGGGAGGATGTCAGGAGCAGCAGAGGGAGGATGTCAGGAGCAGCAGAGGGGAGGATGTCAGGAGCAGCAGAGAGGGGGATGTCAGGAGCAGCAGAGAGGGGGATGTCAGGAGCAGCAGAGGGGAGGATGTCAGGAGCAGCAGAGAGGAGGATGTCAGGAGCAGCAGAGGGGAGGATGTCAGGAGCAGCAGAGAGGAGGATGTCAGGAGCAGCAGAGGGGAGGATGTCAGGAGCAGCAGAGAGGAGGATGTCAGGAGCAGCAGAGGGGAGGATGTCAGGAGCAGCAGAGGGGAGGATGTCAGGAGCAGCAGAGGGGAGGATGTCAGGAGCAGCAGAGGGGAGGATGTCAGGAGCAGCAGAGGGGAGGATGTCAGGAGCAGCAGAGAGGAGGATGTCAGGAGCAGCAGAGAGGGAGGATGTCAGGAGCAGCAGAGAGGAGGATGTCAGGAGCAGCAGAGGGGAGGATGTCAGGAGCAGCAGAGGGGAGGATGTCAGGAGCAGCAGAGGGGAGGATGTCAGGAGCAGCAGAGGGGAGGATGTCAGGAGCAGCAGAGAGGAGGATGTCAGGAGCAGCAGAGGGGAGGATGTCAGGAGCAGCAGAGGGGAGGATGTCAGTAGCAGCAGAGAGGAGGATGTCAGGAGCAGCAGAGAGGAGGATGTCAGGAGCAGCAGAGGGGAGGATGTCAGGAGCAGCAGAGAGGAGGATGTCAGGAGCAGCAGAGAGGAGGATGTCAGGAGCAGCAGAGGGGAGGATGTCAGGAGCAGCAGAGAGGAGGATGTCAGGAGCAGCAGAGGGGGGGGGGGGTGTCAGGAGCAGCAGAGGGGAGGATGTCAGGAGCAGCAGAGAGGGAGGATGTCAGGAGCAGCAGAGGGGAGGATGTCAGGAGCAGCAGAGAGGAGGATGTCAGGAGCAGCAGAGAGGAGGATGTCAGGAGCAGCAGAGGGGAGGATGTCAGGAGCAGCAGAGGGGAGAGGATGTCAGGAGCAGCAGAGGGGAGGATGTCAGGAGCAGCAGAGGGGAGGATGTCAGGAGCAGCAGAGGGGAGGATGTCAGGAGCAGCAGAGGGAGGATGTCAGGAGCAGCAGAGAGGGAGGATGTCAGGAGCAGCAGAGAGGGGAGGATGTCAGGAGCAGCAGAGGGGAGGATGTCAGGAGCAGCAGAGGGGAGGATGTCAGGAGCAGCAGAGGGGAGGATGTCAGGAGCAGCAGAGAGGAGGATGTCAGGAGCAGCAGAGAGGAGGATGTCAGGAGCAGCAGAGGGGAGGATGTCAGGAGCAGCAGAGAGGAGGATGTCAGGAGCAGCAGAGGGGGGGGGGGGTGTCAGGAGCAGCAGAGGGGAGGATGTCAGGAGCAGCAGAGAGGAGGATGTCAGGAGCAGCAGAGGGGAGGATGTCAGGAGCAGCAGAGAGGAGGATGTCAGGAGCAGCAGAGAGGAGGATGTCAGGAGCAGCAGAGGGGAGGATGTCAGGAGCAGCAGAGAGGAGGATGTCAGGAGCAGCAGAGGGGAGGATGTCAGGAGCAGCAGAGAGGAGGATGTCAGGAGCAGCAGAAGGAGGATGTCAGGAGCAGCAGAGAGGAGGATGTCAGGAGCAGCAGAGAGGAGGATGTCAGGAGCAGCAGAGGGGAGGATGTCAGGAGCAGCAGAGAGGAGGATGTCAGGAGCAGCAGAGAGGAGGATGTCAGGAGCAGCAGAGAGGAGGATGTCAGGAGCAGCAGAGAGGAGGATGTCAGGAGCAGCAGAGAGGAGGATGTCAGGAGCAGCAGAGGAGGAGGATGTCAGGAGCAGCAGAGAGGAGGATGTCAGGAGCAGCAGAGGGGAGGATGTCAGGAGCAGCAGAGAGGAGGATGTCAGGAGCAGCAGAGGGAGGATGTCAGGAGCAGCAGAGGGGAGGATGTCAGGAGCAGCAGAGAGGAGGATGTCAGGAGCAGCAGAGGGGAGGATGTCAGGAGCAGCAGAGAGGAGGATGTCAGGAGCAGCAGAGAGGAGGATGTCAGGAGCAGCAGAGGGGAGGATGTCAGGAGCAGCAGAGGGGAGGATGTCAGGAGCAGCAGAGAGGAGGATGTCAGGAGCAGAGGAGGAGTCAGGGCAGAGGGGAGGATGTCAGGAGCAGCAGAGGGGAGGATGTCAGGAGCAGCAGAGGGGAGGATGTCAGGAGCAGCAGAGAGGAGGATGTCAGGAGCAGCAGAGGGGAGGATGTCAGGAGCAGCAGAGAGGAGGATGTCAGGAGCAGCAGAGGGGAGGATGTCAGGAGCAGCAGAGAGGAGGATGTCAGGAGCAGCAGAGGGGAGGATGTCAGGAGCAGCAGAGAGGAGGATGTCAGGAGCAGCAGAGGGGAGGATGTCAGGAGCAGCAGAGGGAGGATGTCAGGAGCAGCAGAGGGGAGGATGTCAGGAGCAGCAGAGAGGAGGATGTCAGGAGCAGCAGAGGGGAGGATGTCAGGAGCAGCAGAGGAGGAGGATGTCAGGAGCAGCAGAGGGGAGGATGTCAGGAGCAGCAGAGGGGAGGATGTCAGGAGCAGCAGAGAGGAGGATGTCAGGAGCAGCAGAGGGAGGATGTCAGGAGCAGCAGAGAGGAGGATGTCAGGAGCAGCAGAGAGGAGGATGTCAGGAGCAGCAGAGGGGAGGATGTCAGGAGCAGCAGAGAGGAGGATGTCAGGAGCAGCAGAGGGGAGGATGTCAGGAGCAGCAGAGAGGAGGATGTAGGAGGATGTCAGGAGCAGCAGAGAGGAGGATGTCAGGAGCAGCAGAGAGGAGGATGTCAGGAGCAGCAGAGGGGAGGATGTCAGGAGCAGCAGAGGGGAGGATGTCAGGAGCAGCAGAGGGGAGGATGTCAGGAGCAGCAGAGAGGAGGATGTCAGGAGCAGCAGAGGGGAGGATGTCAGGAGCAGCAGAGGGGAGGATGTCAGGAGCAGCAGAGGGGAGGATGTCAGGAGCAGCAGAGGAGGAGGATGTCAGGAGCAGCAGAGGGGAGGATGTCAGGAGCAGCAGAGAGGAGGATGTCAGGAGCAGCAGAGAGGAGGATGTCAGGAGCAGCAGAGAGGGAGGATGTCAGGAGCAGCAGAGGGGAGGATGTCAGGAGCAGCAGAGGGGAGGATGTCAGGAGCAGCAGAGAGGAGGATGTCAGGAGCAGCAGAGAGGAGGATGTCAGGGAGCAGCAGAGGGGAGGATGTCAGGAGCAGCAGAGAGGAGGATGTCAGGAGCAGCAGAGGGGAGGATGTCAGGAGCAGCAGAGAGGAGGATGTCAGGAGCAGCAGAGGGGAGGATGTCAGGAGCAGCAGAGGGGAGGATGTCAGGAGCAGCAGAGGGGAGGATGTCAGGAGCAGCAGAGGGGAGGATGTCAGGAGCAGCAGAGAGGAGGATGTCAGGAGCAGCAGAGAGGAGGATGTCAGGAGCAGCAGAGAGGAGGATGTCAGGAGCAGCAGAGAGGAGGATGTCAGGAGCAGCAGAGAGGAGGATGTCAGGAGCAGCAGAGGGGAGGATGTCAGGAGCAGCAGAGGGGAGGATGTCAGGAGCAGCAGAGAGGAGGATGTCAGGAGCAGCAGAGAGGAGGATGTCAGGAGCAGCAGAGAGGAGGATGTCAGGAGCAGCAGAGGGGAGGATGTCAGGAGCAGCAGAGGGGGAGGATGTCAGGAGCAGCAGAGGGGAGGATGTCAGGAGCAGCAGAGAGGAGGATGTCAGGAGCAGCAGAGAGGAGGATGTCAGGAGCAGCAGAGAGGAGGATGTCAGGAGCAGCAGAGAGGAGGATGTCAGGAGCAGCAGAGAGGAGGATGTCAGGAGCAGCAGAGGGGAGGATGTCAGGAGCAGCAGAGGGGAGGATGTCAGGAGCAGCAGAGAGGAGGATGTCAGGAGCAGCAGAGGGGAGGATGTCAGGAGCAGCAGAGGGGAGGATGTCAGGAGCAGCAGAGGGGAGGATGTCAGGAGCAGCAGAGAGGAGGATGTCAGGAGCAGCAGAGAGGAGGATGTCAGGAGCAGCAGAGAGGAGGATGTCAGGAGCAGCAGAGGGGAGGATGTCAGGAGCAGCAGAGAGGAGGATGTCAGGAGCAGGAGCAGCAGAGAGGAGGATGTCAGGAGCAGCAGAGGGGAGGATATCAGGAGCAGCAGAGGGGAGGATGTCAGGAGCAGCAGAGAGGAGGATGTCAGGAGCAGCAGAGGGGGAGGATGTCAGGAGCAGCAGAGAGGAGGATGTCAGGAGCAGCAGAGAGGAGGATGTCAGGAGCAGCAGAGAGGAGGATGTCAGGAGCAGCAGAGAGGAGGATGTCAGGAGCAGCAGAGGGGAGGATGTCAGGAGCAGCAGAGAGGAGGATGTCAGGAGCAGCAGAGGGGAGTATGTCAGGAGCAGCAGAGGGGAGGATGTCAGGAGCAGCAGAGGGGAGGATGTCAGGAGCAGCAGAGAGGAGGATGTCAGGAGCAGCAGAGGGGAGGATGTCAGGAGCAGCAGAGAGGAGGATGTCAGGAGCAGCAGAGGGGGAGGATGTCAGGAGCAGCAGAGGGGAGGATGTCAGGAGCAGCAGAGGGGAGGATGTCAGGAGCAGCAGAGAGGAGGATGTCAGGAGCAGCAGAGGGGAGAATGTCAGGAGCAGCAGAGGGGAGGATGTCAGGAGCAGCAGAGGGGGAGGATGTCAGGAGCAGCAGAGGGGAGGATGTCAGGAGCAGCAGAGAGGAGGATGTCAGGAGCAGCAGAGGGGAGGATGTCAGGAGCAGCAGAGGGGAGGATGTCAGGAGCAGCAGAGGGGAGGATGTCAGGAGCAGCAGAGGGGAGGATGTCAGGAGCAGCAGAGGGGAGGATGTCAGGAGCAGCAGAGGGGAGGATGTCAGGAGCAGCAGAGAGGAGGATGTCAGGAGCAGCAGAGGGGAGGATGTCAGGAGCAGCAGAGGGGAGGATGTCAGGAGCAGCAGAGAGGAGGATGTCAGGAGCAGCAGAGAGGAGGATGTCAGGAGCAGCAGAGGGGAGGATGTCAGGAGCAGCAGAGAGGAGGATGTCAGGAGCAGCAGAGGGGAGGATGTCAGGAGCAGCAGAGGGGAGGATGTCAGGAGCAGCAGAGGGGAGATGTCAGGAGCAGCAAAGAGGAGGATGTCAGGAGCAGCAGAGGGGAGGATGTCAGGAGCAGCAGAGGGGAGTATGTCAGGAGCAGCAGAGGGGAGGATGTCAGGAGCAGCAGAGGGGAGGATGTCAGGAGCAGCAGAGGGGAGAATGTCAGGAGCAGCAGAGAGGAGGATGTCAGGAGCAGCAGAGGGGAGGATGTCAGGAGCAGCAGAGGGGAGGATGTCAGGAGCAGCAGAGAGGAGGATGTCAGGAGCGCAGAGGGGAGGATGTCAGGAGCAGCAGAGGGGAGGATGTCAGGAGCAGCAGAGGGGAGGATGTCAGGAGCAGCAGAGGGGAGGATGTCAGGAGCAGCAGAGGGGAGGATGTCAGGAGCAGCAAAGAGGAGAGGAGGATGTCAGGAGCAGCAGAGGGGAGGATGTCAGGAGCAGCAGAGGGGAGGATGTCAGGAGCAGCAGAGGGGAGATGTCAGGAGCAGCAGAGGGGAGGATGTCAGGAGCAGCAGAGAGGAGGATGTCAGGAGCAGCAGAGGGGAGATGTCAGGAGCAGCAGAGGGGGGGGAGGGATGTCAGGAGCAGCAGAGGGGAGGATGTCAGGAGCAGCAGAGGGGAGGATGTCAGGAGCAGCAGAGAGGAGGATGTCAGGAGCAGCAGAGAGGAGGATGTCAGGAGCAGCAGAGGGGAGGATGTCAGGAGCAGCAGAGGGGAGATGTCAGGAGCAGCAGAGAGGAGGATGTCAGGAGCAGCAGAGGGGAGGATGTCAGGAGCAGCAGAGGGGAGGATGTCAGGAGCAGCAGAGGGGAGGATGTCAGGAGCAGCAGAGAGGGAGGATGTCAGGAGCAGTAGAGGGGAGGATGTCAGGAGCAGCAGAGGAGAGGATGTCAGGAGCAGCAGAGGGGAGGATGTCAGGAGCAGCAGAGGGGAGGATGTCAGGAGCAGCAGAGAGGAGGATGTCAGGAGCAGCAGAGGGGAGGATGTCAGGAGCAGCAGAGGGGAGGATGTCAGGAGCAGCAGAGAGGAGGATGTCAGGAGCAGCAGAGGGAGAGGATGTCAGGAGCAGCAGAGAGGGAGGATGTCAGGAGCAGCAGAGAGGAGGATGTCAGGAGCAGCAGAGAGGAGGATGTCAGGAGCAGCAGAGAGGAGGATGTCAGGAGCAGCAGAGGGGAGGATGTCAGGAGCAGCAGAGGGGAGGATGTCAGGAGCAGCAGAGGGGAGGATGTCAGGAGCAGCAGAGGGGAGGATGTCAGGAGCAGCAGAGGGGAGGATGTCAGGAGCAGCAGAGGGGAGGATGTCAGGAGCAGCAGAGGGGAGGATGTCAGGAGCAGCAGAGGGGAGGATGTCAGGAGCAGCAGAGGGGAGGATGTCAGGAGCAGCAGAGGGGAGGATGTCAGGAGCAGCAGAGAGGAGGATGTCAGGAGCAGCAGAGGGGAGGATGTCAGGAGCAGCAGAGAGGAGGATGTCAGGAGCAGCAGAGAGGAGGATGTCAGGAGCAGCAGAGAGGAGGATGTCAGGAGCAGCAGAGGGGAGGATGTCAGGAGCAGCAGAGGGGAGGATGTCAGGAGCAGCAGAGGGGAGGATGTCAGGAGCAGCAGAGGGGAGGATGTCAGGAGCAGCAGAGGGGAGGATGTCAGGAGCAGCAGAGAGGAGGATGTCAGGAGCAGCAGAGGGGAGGATGTCAGGAGCAGCAGAGAGGAGGATGTCAGGAGCAGCAGAGAGGAGGATGTCAGGAGCAGCAGAGGGGAGGATGTCAGGAGCAGCAGAGGGGAGGATGTCAGGAGCAGCAGAGGGGAGGATGTCAGGAGCAGCAGAGGGGAGGATGTCAGGAGCAGCAGAGGGGAGGATGTCAGGAACAGCAGAGGGGAGGATGTCAGGAGCAGCAGAGAGGAGGATGTCAGGAGCAGCAGAGGGGAGGATGTCAGGAGCAGCAGAGAGGAGGATGTCAGGAGCAGCAGAGGGGAGGATGTCAGGAGCAGCAGAGGGGAGGATGTCAGGAGCAGCAGAGGGGAGGATGTCAGGAACAGCAGAGGGGAGGATGTCAGGAGCAGCAGAGGGGAGGATGTCAGGAGCAGCAGAGGGGAGGATGTCAGGAGCAGCAGAGAGGAGGATGTCAGGAGCAGCAGAGGGGAGGATGTCAGGAGCAGCAGAGAGGGAGGATGTCAGGAGCAGCAGAGGGGAGGATGTCAGGAGCAGCAGAGGGGAGGATGTCAGGAGCAGCAGAGAGGAGGATGTCAGGAGCAGCAGAGGGGAGGATGTCAGGAGCAGCAGAGAGGAGGATGTCAGAAGCAGCAGAGGGGAGGATGTCAGGAGCAGCAGAGAGGAGGATGTCAGGAGCAGCAGAGGGGAGGATGTCAGGAGCAGCAGAGAGGAGGATGTCAGGAGCAGGGCAGCAGAGGAGGATGTCAGGAGCAGCAGAGAGGAGGATGTCAGGAGCAGCAGAGAGGAGGATGTCAGGAGCAGGAGCAGCAGAGGGGAGGATGTCAGGAGCAGCAGAGAGGAGGATGTCAGGAGCAGCAGAGAGGAGGATGTCAGGAGCAGCAGAGGGGAGGATGTCAGGAGCAGCAGAGGGGAGGATGTCAGGAGCAGCAGAGAGGAGGATGTCAGGAGCAGCAGAGGGGAGGATGTCAGGAGCAGCAGAGAGGAGGATGTCAGGAGCAGCAGAGAGGGAGGATGTCAGGAGCAGCAGAGGGGAGGATGTCAGGAGCAGCAGAGGGGAGGATGTCAGGAGCAGCAGAGGGGAGGATGTCAGGAGCAGCAGAGGGGAGGATGTCAGGAGCAGCAGAGAGGAGGATGTCAGGAGCAGCAGAGGGGAGGATGTCAGGAGCAGCAGAGAGGAGGATGTCAGGAGCAGCAGAGGGGAGGATGTCAGGAGCAGCAGAGAGGAGGATGTCAGGAGCAGCAGAGGGGAGGATGTCAGGAGCAGCAGAGGGGAGGATGTCAGGAGCAGCAGAGGGGAGGATGTCAGGAGCAGCAGAGAGGAGGATGTCAGGAGCAGCAGAGAGGAGGATGTCAGGAGCAGCAGAGGGGAGATGTCAGGAGCAGCAGAGAGGAGGATGTCAGGAGCAGCAGAGGGGAGGATGTCAGGAGCAGCAGAGAGGAGGATGTCAGGAGCAGCAGAGGGGAGGATGTCAGGAGCAGCAGAGAGGAGGATGTCAGGAGCAGCAGAGAGGAGGATGTCAGGAGCAGCAGAGGGGAGGATGTCAGGAGCAGCAGAGGAGGAGGATGTCAGGAGCAGCAGAGGGGAGGATGTCAGGAGCAGCAGAGGGGAGGATGTCAGGAGCAGCAGAGAGGAGGATGTCAGGAGCAGCAGAGGGGAGGATGTCAGGAGCAGCAGAGAGGAGGATGTCAGGAGCAGCAGAGGGGAGGATGTCAGGAGCAGCAGAGAGGAGGATGTCAGGAGCAGCAGAGGGGAGGATGTCAGGAGCAGCAGAGAGGAGGATGTCAGGAGCAGCAGAGGGGAGGATGTCAGGAGCAGCAGAGGGGAGGATGTCAGGAGCAGCAGAGAGGAGGATGTCAGGAGCAGCAGAGAGGGAGGATGTCAGGAGCAGCAGAGAGGAGGATGTCAGGAGCAGCAGAGGGGAGGATGTCAGGAGCAGCAGAGGGGAGGATGTCAGGAGCAGCAGAGAGGAGGATGTCAGGAGCAGCAGAGGGGAGGATGTCAGGAGCAGCAGAGGGGAGGATGTCAGGAGCAGCAGAGAGGAGGATGTCAGGAGCAGCAGAGGGGAGGATGTCAGGAGCAGCAGAGGGGAGGATGTCAGGAGCAGCAGAGGGGAGGATGTCAGGAGCAGCAGAGAGGAGGATGTCAGGAGCAGCAGAGGGGAGGATGTCAGGAGCAGCAGAGGGGAGGATGTCAGGAGCAGCAGAGAGGAGGATGTCAGGAGCAGCAGAGAGGAGGATGTCAGGAGCAGCAGAGAGGAGGATGTCAGGAGCAGCAGAGGGGAGGATGTCAGGAGCAGCAGAGGGGAGGATGTCAGGAGCAGCAGAGGGGGAGAATGTCAGGAGCAGCAGAGAGGAGGATGTCAGGAGCAGCAGAGGGGAGGATGTCAGGAGCAGCAGAGGGGAGGAATGTCAGGAGCAGCAGAGAGGAGGGATGTCAGGAGCAGCAGAGGGGAGGATGTCAGGAGCAGCAGAGAGGAGGATGTCAGGAGCAGCAGAGAGGAGGATGTCAGGAGCAGCAGAGGGGAGGATGTCAGGAGCAGCAGAGGGGAGGATGTCAGGAGCAGCAGAGGGGAGGATGTCAGGAGCAGCAGAGGGGAGGATGTCAGGAGCAGCAGAGGGGAGGATGTCAGGAGCAGCAGAGGGGAGGATGTCAGGAGCAGCAGAGGGGAGGATGTCAGGAGCAGCAAGAGGAGAGGAGGATGTCAGGAGCAGCAGAGGGGAGGATGTCAGGAGCAGCAGAGGGGAGGATGTCAGGAGCAGCAGAGGGGGATGTCAGGAGCAGCAGAGGGGAGATGTCAGGAGCAGCAGAGAGGAGGATGTCAGGAGCAGCAGAGGGAGATGTCAGGAGCAGCAGAGGGGGGAGGGTGTCAGGAGCAGCAGAGGGGAGGATGTCAGGAGCAGCAGAGAGGAGGATGTCAGGAGCAGCAGAGAGGAGGATGTCAGGAGCAGCAGAGAGGAGGATGTCAGGAGCAGCAGAGAGGAGGATGTCAGGAGCAGCAGAGGGGAGGATGTCAGGAGCAGCAGAGGGGAGATGTCAGGAGCAGCAGAGGGGAGATGTCAGGAGCAGCAGAGAGGAGGATGTCAGGAGCAGCAGAGAGGAGGATGTCAGGAGCAGCAGAGAGGAGGATGTCAGGAGCAGCAGAGAGGAGGATGTCAGGAGCAGCAGAGAGGAGGATGTCAGGAGCAGCAGAGGGGGAGGATGTCAGGAGCAGCAGAGGGGAGATGTCAGGAGCAGCAGAGGGGAGATGTCAGGAGCAGCAGAGAGGAGGATGTCAGGAGCAGCAGAGGGGAGGATGTCAGGAGCAGCAGAGGGGAGGATGTCAGGAGCAGCAGAGGGGAGGATGTCAGGAGCAGCAGAGGGGAGGATTTCAGGAGCAGCAGAGAGGAGGATGTCAGGAGCAGCAGAGGGGAGGATGTCAGTAGCAGCAGAGGGGAGGATGTCAGGAGCAGCAGAGGGGAGGATGTCAGGAGCAGCAGAGAGGAGGATGTCAGGAGCAGCAGAGGAGAGGATGTCAGGAGCAGCAGAGAGGAGGATGTCAGGAGCAGCAGAGAGGAGGATGTCAGGAGCAGCAGAGAGGAGGATGTCAGGAGCAGCAGAGGGGAGGGATGTCAGGAGCAGCAGAGGGGAGGATGTCAGGAGCAGCAGAGGGAGGATGTCAGGAGCAGCAGAGGGGAGGATGTCAGGAGCAGCAGAGGGGAGGATGTCAGGAGCAGCAGAGGGGAGGATGTCAGGAGCAGCAGAGGGGAGGATGTCAGGAGCAGCAGAGGGGAGGATGTCAGGAGCAGCAGAGGGGAGGATGTCAGGAGCAGCAGAGGGGAGGATGTCAGGAGCAGCAGAGAGGAGGATGTCAGGAGCAGCAGAGAGGAGGATGTCAGGAGCAGCAGAGGGGAGGATGTCAGGAGCAGCAGAGAGGAGGATGTCAGGAGCAGCAGAGAGGAGGATGTCAGGAGCAGCAGAGAGGAGGATGTCAGGAGCAGCAGAGGGGAGGATGTCAGGAGCAGCAGAGAGGAGGATGTCAGGAGCAGCAGAGGGGAGGATGTCAGGAGCAGCAGAGGAGGATGTCAGGAGCAGCAGAGAGGAGGATGTCAGGAGCAGCAGAGGGGAGGATGTCAGGAGCAGCAGAGAGGAGGATGTCAGGAGCAGCAGAGAGGAGGATGTCAGGAGCAGCAGAGAGGAGGATGTCAGGAGCAGCAGAGAGGAGGATGTCAGGAGCAGCAGAGAGGAGGATGTCAGGAGCAGCAGAGGGAGGATGTCAGGAGCAGCAGAGGGGAGGATGTCAGGAGCAGCAGAGAGGAGGATGTCAGGAGCAGCAGAGAGGAGGATGTCAGGAGCAGCAGAGGGGAGGATGTCAGGAGCAGCAGAGGGGAAGATGTCAGGAGCAGCAGAGGGGAGGATGTCAGGAGCAGCAGAGAGGAGGATGTCAGGAGCAGCAGAGGGGAGGATGTCAGGAGCAGCAGAGGGGAGGATGTCAGGAGCAGCAGAGGGGAGGATGTCAGGAGCAGCAGAGGGGAGGATGTCAGGAGCAGCAGAGGGGAGGATGTCAGGAGCAGCAGAGAGGAGGATGTCAGGAGCAGCAGAGGGGAGATGTCAGGAGCAGCAGAGGGGAGGATGTCAGGAGCAGCAGAGGGGAGGATGTCAGGAGCAGCAGAGGGGAGGATGTCAGGAGCAGCAGAGGGGAGGATGTCAGGAGCAGCAGAGAGGAGGATGTCAGGAGCAGCAGAGAGGAGGATGTCAGGAGCAGCAGAGGGGAGGATGTCAGGAGCAGCAGAGGGGAGGATGTCAGGAGCAGCAGAGGGGAGGATGTCAGGAGCAGCAGAGAGGAGGATGTCAGGAGCAGCAGAGGGGAGATGTCAGGAGCAGCAGAGGGGAGGATGTCAGGAGCAGCAGAGGGGAGGATGTCAGGAGCAGCAGAGGGGAGGATGTCAGGAGCAGCAGAGGGGAGGATGTCAGGAGCAGCAGAGAGGAGGATGTCAGGAGCAGCAGAGAGGAGGATGTCAGGAGCAGCAGAGGGGAGGATGTCAGGAGCAGCAGAGGGGAGGATGGAGTGTGCTATTAGGTTTTTGCGAGCTTTTGATTTCTATGAGTTTGCACTGAACCTACACATTTATAATAAAGAAACATCTCTAGTTCGAAATTCCGTTACGATTGATCTTTTTTGCAACTGAATAGAAAGAAGAAAATATCCAGATGTAGCAGAATGATTGTGATTCTGTAATTCAGTAGAAGAGACGGTCACAAAGTGTTAGTTGAGTTTGCCATCAGCCATTATCTATTGTCTTCTTTATAAGAAGCTGCCGATATACTCGGCTCTACTACATCTGTGCATCCAGAAGGAAACTTTAACAATTCACCTGTTCTCTTTCCAAACTTACGTTTTAACTAGACAGAAAAATGCAATGTGGAAAAAGAACAGATTTAGTCAAATCTCATGTGCAGCCGAGCTGAGTTAGCCATGAAGCAGAGCTGAGCTAGCCATGAAGCAGAGCTGAGTTAGCCATGAAGCAGAGCTGAGCTAGCCATGAAGCAGAGCTGAGTTAGCCATGAAGCAGAGCTGAGCTAGCCATGAAGCAGAGCTGAGTTAGCCATGAAGCAGAGCTGAGTTAGCCATGAAGCAGAGCTGAGTTAGCCATGAAGCAGAGCTGAGTTAGCCATGAAGCAGAGCTGAGCTAGCCATGAAGCAGAGCTGAGTTAGCCATGAAGCAGAGCTGAGCTAGCCATGAAGCAGAGCTGAGTTAGCCATGAAGCAGAGCTGAGTTAGACATGAAGCAGAGCTGAGCTAGCCATGAAGCAGAGCTGAGCTAGCCATGAAGCAGAGCTGAGCTAGCCATGAAGCAGAGCTGAGCTAGCCATGAAGCAGAGCTGAGTTAGCCATGAAGCAGAGCTGAGTTAGCCATGAAGCAGAGCTGAGTTAGCCATGAAGCAGAGCTGAGTTAGCCATGAAGCAGAGCTGAGTTAGCCATGAAGCAGAGCTGAGTTAGCCATGAAGCAGAGCTGAGTTAGACATGAAGCAGAGCTGAGCTAGCCATGAAGCAGAGCTGAGCTAGCCATGAAGCAGAGCTGAGCTAGCCATGAAGCAGAGCTGAGCTAGCCATGAAGCAGAGCTGAGTTAGACATGAAGCAGAGCTGAGCTAGCCATGAAGCAGAGCTGAGCTAGCCATCTGCTCCTCTGCTGGTCATTGTTATTGTTCTGACTTAACGAGAGAGATATCACTGTGTTATCTGTGGTGTTACATAGGACTGCAGGTGACATCTACTACATTATCTGTACTCAGAGAGATATCACTGTGTTATCTGTGGTGTTACATAGGACTGCAGGTGACATCTACATTATCTGTACTCAGAGAGATATCACTGTGTTATCTGTGGTGTTACATAGGACTACAGGTGACATCTACATTATCTGTACTCAGAGATATCGCTGTGTTATCTGTGGTGTTACATAGGACTGCAGGTGACATCTACATTATCTGTACTCAGAGAGATATCACTGTGTTATCTGTGGTGTTACATAGGACTGCAGGTGACATCTACATTATCTGTACTCAGAGAGATATCGCTGTGTTATCTGTGGTGTTACATAGGACTGCAGGTGACATCTACATTATCTGTACTCAGAGATATCGCTGTGTGATCTGTGGTGTTACATAGGACTGCAGATGACATATACTACAATAACTGTACTCAGAGAGATATCACTGTGTTATCAGTGGTGTTACATAGGACTGCAGGTGACATCTACGACATTATTTTTACTCAGCGAGATCACTGTGTTATCTGTGGTGTTACATAGGACTGCAGGTGACATCTACGACATTATTTTTACTCAGCGAGATCACTGTGTTATTAGTGGTGTTACATAGGACTGCAGCTATCATCTACTACATTATCTGTACTCAGAGAGTTATCATTGTGTTATCGGTTGTGTTACATAGGACTGCAGGTGACATCTACTACATTATCTGTACTCAGAGATATCACTGTGTTATCTGTGGTGTTACATAGGACTGCAGGTGACATCTACTACATTATCTGTACTCAGAGATATCACTGTGTGATCTGTGATGTTACATAGGACTGCAGGTGACATCTACTACATTATCTGTACTCAGAGAGATATCACTGTGTTATCTGTGGTGTTACATAGGACTGCAGGTGACATATCCTACAATATCTGTACTCAGAGAGGTATCACTGTGTTATTAGTGGTGTTACATAGGACTGCAGGTGACATCTACTACATTATCTGTACTAAGAGAGATATCACTGTGTTATCTGTGGTGTTACATAGGACTGCAGGTGACATCTACTACATTATCTGTACTCAGAGAGGTATCACTTATCTGTGGTGTTACATAGGACTGCAGGTGACATCTACTACATTATCTGTACTCAGAGAGATATCACTTATCTGTGGTGTTACATAGGACTGCAGGGGACATCTACTACATTATCTGTACTCAGAGATATCACTGTGTTATCTGTGGTGTTACATAGGACTGCAGGTGACATCTACTACATTATCTGTACTCAGAGAGATATCACTGTGTGATCTGTGGTGTTACATAGGACTGCAGGTGACATCTACTACATTATCTGTACTCAGAGAGATATCACTGTGTTATCTGTGGTGTTACATAGGACTGCAGGTGACATCTACTACATTATCTGTACTCAGAGAGATATCACTGTGTTATCTGTGGTGTTACATAGGACTGCAGGTGACATCTATTACATTATCTGTACTCAGAGAGATATCACTGTGTTATCTGTGGTGTTACATAGGACTGCAGGTGACATCTACTGCATTATCTGTACTCAGAGAGATATCACTGTGTTATCTGTGGTGTTACATAGGACTGCAGGTGACATCTACTACATTATCTGTACTCAGAGAGATATCACTGTGTTATCTGTGGTGTTACATAGGACTGCAGGTGACATCTACTACATTATCTGTACTCAGATATCACTGTGTTATCTGTGGTGTTACATAGGACTGCAGGTGACATCTACTACATTATCTGTACTCAGAGAGATATCACTGTGTTATCTGTGGTGTTACATAGGACTGCAGGTGACATCTACTACATTATCTGTACTCAGAGAGATATCACTGTGTTATCTGTGGTGTTACATAGGACTGCAGGTGACATCTACTACATTATCTGTACTCAGAGAGATATCACTGTGTTATCTGTGGTGTTACATAGGACTGCAGGAGACATCTACTACATTATCTGTACTCAGAGAGATATCACTGTGTTATCTGTGGTGTTACATAGGACTGCAGGAGACATCTACTACATTATCTGTACTCAGAGAGGTATCACTGTGGTATCTGTGGTGTTACATAGGACTGCAGGTGACATCTATTACATTATCTGTACTCAGAGATATCACTGTGTTATCTGTGGTGTTACATAGGACTGCAGGTGACATCTACTGCATTATCTGTACTCAGAGAGATATCACTGTGTTATCTGTGGTGTTACATAGGACTGCAGGTGACATCTACTACATTATCTGTACTCAGAGATATCACTGTGTTATCTGTGGTGTTACATAGGACTGCAGGTGACATATCCTACAATATCTGTACTCAGAGAGGTATCACTGTGTTATTAGTGGTGTTACATAGGACTGCAGGTGACATCTACTACATTATCTGTACTCAGAGAGGTATCACTGTGGTATCTGTGGTGTTACATAGGACTGCAGGTGACATCTATTACATTATCTGTACTCAGAGAGATATCACTGTGTTATCTGTGGTGTTACATAGGACTGCAGGAGACATCTACTACATTATCTGTACTCAGAGAGATATCACTGTGTTATCTGTGGTGTTACATAGGACTGCAGGAGACATCTACTACATTATCTGTACTCAGAGAGGTATCACTGTGGTATCTGTGGTGTTACATAGGACTGCAGGTGACATCTATTACATTATCTGTACTCAGAGATATCACTGTGTTATCTGTGGTGTTACATAGGACTGCAGGTGACATCTACTGCATTATCTGTACTCAGAGAGATATCACTGTGTTATCTGTGGTGTTACATAGGACTGCAGGTGACATCTACTACATTATCTGTACTCAGAGAGATATCACTGTGTTATCTGTGGTGTTACATAGGACTGCAGGTGACATATCCTACAATATCTGTACTCAGAGAGGTATCACTGTGTTATTAGTGGTGTTACATAGGACTGCAGGTGACATCTACTACATTATCTGTACTAAGAGAGATATCACTGTGTTATCTGTGGTGTTACATAGGACTGCAGGTGACATCTACTACATTATCTGTACTCAGAGAGGTATCACTTATCTGTGGTGTTACATAGGACTGCAGGTGACATCTACTACATTATCTGTACTCAGAGAGATATCACTTATCTGTGGTGTTACATAGGACTGCAGGGGACATCTACTACATTATCTGTACTCAGAGATATCACTGTGTTATCTGTGGTGTTACATAGGACTGCAGGTGACATCTACTACATTATCTGTACTCAGAGAGATATCACTGTGTGATCTGTGGTGTTACATAGGACTGCAGGTGACATCTACTACATTATCTGTACTCAGAGAGATATCACTGTGTTATCTGTGGTGTTACATAGGACTGCAGGTGACATCTACTACATTATCTGTACTCAGAGAGATATCACTGTGTTATCTGTGGTGTTACATAGGACTGCAGGTGACATCTATTACATTATCTGTACTCAGAGAGATATCACTGTGTTATCTGTGGTGTTACATAGGACTGCAGGTGACATCTACTGCATTATCTGTACTCAGAGAGATATCACTGTGTTATCTGTGGTGTTACATAGGACTGCAGGTGACATCTACTACATTATCTGTACTCAGAGAGATATCACTGTGTTATCTGTGGTGTTACATAGGACTGCAGGTGACATCTACTACATTATCTGTACTCAGATATCACTGTGTTATCTGTGGTGTTACATAGGACTGCAGGTGACATCTACTACATTATCTGTACTCAGAGAGATATCACTGTGTTATCTGTGGTGTTACATAGGACTGCAGGTGACATCTACTACATTATCTGTACTCAGAGAGATATCACTGTGTTATCTGTGGTGTTACATAGGACTGCAGGTGACATCTACTACATTATCTGTACTCAGAGAGATATCACTGTGTTATCTGTGGTGTTACATAGGACTGCAGGTGACATCTACTACATTATCTGTACTCAGAGAGATATCACTGTGTTATCTGTGGTGTTACATAGGACTGCAGGTGACATCTACTACATTATCTGTACTCAGAGAGATATCACTGTGTTATCTGTGGTGTTACATAGGACTGCAGGAGACATCTACTACATTATCTGTACTCAGAGAGATATCACTGTGTTATCTGTGGTGTTACATAGGACTGCAGGAGACATCTACTACATTATCTGTACTCAGAGAGGTATCACTGTGGTATCTGTGGTGTTACATAGGACTGCAGGTGACATCTATTACATTATCTGTACTCAGAGATATCACTGTGTTATCTGTGGTGTTACATAGGACTGCAGGTGACATCTACTGCATTATCTGTACTCAGAGAGATATCACTGTGTTATCTGTGGTGTTACATAGGACTGCAGGTGACATCTACTACATTATCTGTACTCAGAGATATCACTGTGTTATCTGTGGTGTTACATAGGACTGCAGGTGACATCTACTGCATTATCTGTACTCAGAGATATCACTGTGTGATCTGTGGTGTTACATAGGACTGCAGGTGACATCTACTACATTATCTGTACTCAGAGAGGTATCACTGTGGTATCTGTGGTGTTACATAGGACTGCAGGTGACATCTATTACATTATCTGTACTCAGAGAGATATCACTGTGTTATCTGTGGTGTTACATAGGACTGCAGGTGACATCTACTACATTATCTGTACTCAGAGATATCACTGTGTTATCTGTGGTGTAACATAGGACTGCAGGTGACATCTACTACATTATCTGTACTCAGAGAGATATCACTGTGTTATCTGTGGTGTTACATAGGACTGCAGGTGACATCTACTACATTATCTGTACTCAGAGAGATATCACTGTGTTATCTGTGGTGTTACATAGGACTGCAGGTGACATCTATTACATTATCTGTACTCAGAGAGATATCACTGTGTTATCTGTGGTGTAACATAGGACTGCAGGTGACATCTACTACATTATCTGTACTCAGAGATATCACTGTGTTATCTGTGGTGTTACATAGGACTGCAGGTGTCATCTACTACATTATCTGTACTCAGAGAGATATCACTGTGTTATCTGTGGTGTTACATAGGACTGCAGGAGACATCTACTACATTATCTGTACTCAGAGATATCACTGTGTTATCTGGGGTGTTACATAGGACTGCAGGTGACATCTACTACATTATCCGTACTCAGAGAGATATCACTGTGTTATCTGTGGTGTAACATAGGACTGCCGGTGACATCTACTACATTATCTGTACTCAGAGATATTACTGTGTTATCTGTGGTGTTACATGGGACTGCAGGTGACATCTACTACATTATCTGTACTCAGAGATATCACTGTGTTATCTGTGGTGTTACATAGGACTGCAGGTGACATCTACTACATTATCCGTACTCAGAGAGATATCACTGTGTTACCTGTGGTGTTACATAGGACTGCAGGTGACATCTACTACATTATCTGCACTCAGAGATATCACTGTGTTATCTGTGGTGTTACATAGGACTGCAGGTGACATCTACTACATTATCCGTACTCAGAGAGGTATCACTGTGTTATCTGTGGTGTTACATAGGACTGCAGGTGACATCTACTACATTATCTGCACTCAGAGATATCACTGTGTTATCTGTGGTGTTACATAGGACTGCAGGTGACATCTACTACATTATCCGTACTCAGAGAGATATCACTGTGTTATCTGTGGTGTTACATAGGACTGCAGGTGACATCTACTACATTATCTGTACTCAGAGATATCACTGTGTTATCTGTGGTGTTACATAGGACTGCAGGTGACATCTACTACATTATCCGTACTCAGAGAGGTATCACTGTGTTATCTGTGGTGTTACATAGGACTGCAGGTGACATCTACTACATTATCTGCACTCAGAGATATCACTGTGTGATCTGTGGTGTTACATAGGACTGCAGGTGACATCTACTACATTATCTGTACTCGGAGAGCTATCACTGTGTTATCTGTGGTGTTACATAGGACTGCAGGTGACATCTGCTACATTATCTGTACTCAGAGAGATATCACTGTGTTATCTGTGGTGTTACATAGGACTGCAGGTGACATCTACTACATTATCTGCACTCAGAGATATCACTGTGTTATCTGTGGTGTTACATAGGACTGCAGGTGACATCTACTACATTATCTGTACTCAGTGATATCACTGTGTTATCTGTGGTGTTACATAGGACTGCAGGTGACATCTACTACATTATCCGTACTCAGAGAGGTATCACTGTGTTATCTGTGGTGTTACATAGGACTGCAGGTGACATCTACTACATTATCTGCACTCAGAGATATCACTGTGTTATCTGTGGTGTTACATAGGACTGCAGGTGACATCTACTACATTATCCGTACTCAGAGGTATCACTGTGTTATCTGTGGTGTTACATAGGACTGCAGGTGACATCTACTACATTATCTGTACTCAGAGAGATATCACTGTGTTATCTGTGGTGTAACATAGGACTGCAGTTGGCGTCTACTACATTATCCGTACTCTGACATATATCACTGTGTTATCTGTGGTGTTACATAGGACTGCAGGTGACATCTACTACATTATCCGTACTCAGAGAGGTATCACTGTGTTATCTGTGGTGTTACATAGGACTGCAGGTGACATCTACTACATTATCTGCACTCAGAGATATCACTGTGTTATCTGTGGTGTTACATAGGACTGCAGGTGACATCTACTACATTATCTGTACTCAGAGAGATATCACTGTGTTATCTGTGGTGTTACATAGGACTGCAGGTGTCATCTACTACATTATCTGTACTCAGAGAGATATCACTGTGTTATCTGTGGTGTTACATAGGACTGCAGGAGACATCTACTACATTATCTGTACTCAGAGATATCACTGTGTTATCTGGGGTGTTACATAGGACTGCAGGTGACATCTACTACATTATCTGTACTCAGAGATATCACTGTGTTATCTGTGGTGTTACATAGGACTGCAGGTGACATCTACTACATTATCCGTACTCAGAGAGGTATCACTGTGTTACCTGTGGTGTTACATAGGACTGCAGGTGACATCTACTACATTATCTGTACTCAGAGATATATCACTGTGTTATCTGTGGTGTTACATAGGACTGCAGGTGACATCTACTACATTATCTGTACTCAGAGATATCACTGTGTTATCTGTGGTGTTACATAGGACTGCAGGTGACATCTACTACATTATCTGTACTCAGAGAGATATCACTTATCTGTGGTGTTACATAGGACTGCAGGTGACATCTACTACATTATCTGCACTCAGAGATATCACTGTGTGATCTGTGGTGTTACATAGGACTGCAGGTGACATCTACTACATTATCTGTACTCAGAGAGATATCACTGTGTTATCTGTGGTGTTACATCGGACTGCAGGGGACATCTACTACATTATCTGTACTCAGAGAGATATCACTGTGTTATCTGTGGTGTTACATAGGACTGCAGGCGACATCTACTACATTATCTGTACTCAGAGAGATATCACTGTGTTATCTGTGGTGTTACATAGGACTGCAGGTGACATCTACTACATTCTCCGTACTCAGAGAGATATCACTGTGTTATCTGTGGTGTTACATAGGACTGCAGGTGACATCTACTACATTATCTGTACTCAGAGAGATATCACTGTGTTATCTGTGGTGTTACGTAGGACTGCAGGTGACATTAGTTTTACAAGCAGCTGGAGAGATGGGCGGGTATGGCTGCTCACATAACCTCACCCATCGGTGTGGAATATGTTAAAATGGAGACTGTCTCACACATGGTCTGTGTGTGGAGGTTGCGACACCTCCAGTGGGACTCCTGTGTTAAGGAAAACATGTCTTCTCCTGAGCGGGCGATCCTGACCTGACTGTTTATATTCTTTGTTTGAATCTTTATGCCGGAGAATGGCTTTATATTTTTTCTGTGGTTCGGGTTTACGGACTGAAAATAAACCAACTGGACTGTTTAAGTTAAATTGTTTCTGTCTCCACCTCTACAAGCGGCCAAATGGGTAACATTGTTATCACATCACAGGAGCGGAGAAGAGGGGGGAGCACTTTCTCCCCATGTCCTCCGTTGTCTGTCTCTGCGTGCACCGCACTGCAGACGCATAACATGTGAGCGTCGTGCGTTTTTACACGCGCGTGAGTCGAGACTCGGTGCAAAGTCCAGCATGGTGGGATTGTACCGAGAGCCCGATTTGTGAGGAGAAAAATCAGGACAGAGGAAACTGCCTTATTGATTAACACTGGTGCGAGTGCAATCCGATTTTTTTTTTTATCAGATCGCACTCGCACCAGGAAATCGCAGATGGAAAAGAGCCCTAATGGAGTGGCCAGCCCAGTCACCAGATCTCAACCCTATAGAGCTGTTGTGGGAACAGCTTGACTATATGGTGCCAAAAAGTGCCCATCAAGCCAATCCAACTTGTGGGGGAGGGGGAAGCATGGGTCGAAATATCTCCAGATACCTCCGCAAATTAACAGCTAGAATGCCAAAGGTCTGCAAAGCTGGAATTGCTGCAAGGAGCATTCTGTGCCGAAAGCAAAGTGTGAAGAGAAATTTATTGTTTCAAGTTTTAGTAGAGCGGGCTTTACACGCTACGATATCGTTAATGAATTATCGTCGGGGTCACGTTGTTTGTGACGCACATCCGGCGTCATTAACGATATCGCAGAGTGTAAAACTTAAGAGCGATCTGAAACGATCGCAAAAGAGGGCAAAATCGTTTGCCGCGGAGAGGTCGTCCTGAAATAAAAATTAGTTTTCTGCTTTTTAGCGATGTTGTTTGTCGTTCCTGCGGCACCTCATATCGCTGTGTGTGACACCGCAGGAGCGACAGACATTTCCCTACCTGCCTCCACCGGAAATGCGGAAGGAAGGAGGTGGGCGGGATGTTTACGTCCCACTCATCTCCGCCCCTCCGCTTCTATTGGACGGCTGCCGTGTGACGTCGCTGTGATGCCGCACGAACCGCCCCCATAGAAAGGAGGTGGTTCGCCGGCCAGAGCGATGTCGTAGAGCAGGTATGTGCGTGTGACGCTGCCGTAGCGATAATGTTCGCTACGGCAGCAATCACCACATATCGGTCGTACGACAGGGGCGGGTGTTATTGCGCTCGACATCGGTAGCAATTGATAGCGATGTCGCACCATGTAAAGCCCTCTTGAGAGTCTGAAATGTGATTGTGTCAGCAGTGCAGTAGGACCCTGTGAGCTCTGCACTGATCAGCAGGGTTTTGGGTCAGAGACCCTGTAGATGCAAGAGTTACCTCAGAGAAAGTGTGCGGAGGCCGGGCTGCCTGAGAGAGACAGTTGTGTGACTGCGGGCTAAAAACAGTCTGAAAAGAGAGAGATCAGAGAGACTGTTGGAGACTATTTTTTTTATTTGTTTTCTCATTATCTTTTCCTCACAAAAGAACCAGGAGCGGTGCTGAAGAAATTGGACCGTGTTGTGTGAGAGAAAGGAGCTCCAATTTCCTGAGGGGAGGGCTGTTGTCTGGACCGAGGAAGCCTGTGTTCTGTCTGAGGATTACTACAGAGCTGTGGACCTGAGACCGGGTTCTGAGTGGAGTAATTGGCTAATATCGACTAATGCGGGTGTCACACGGTACGATCTATTGTGCGATTGCACGAGCGATCGTACCCGCCCCCATCGTTTGTGCGTCACGGGCAATTAGTTGCCCGTGGCGCACAAAGTCGTTTACCCCCCGTCACACGCACTTACCTGCTGAGCGACCTCGCTGTGGGCGGCAAACATCCTCTTCCTGAAGGGGGAGGGACGTTCGGCGTCACAGTGACGTCACACAGCGGCCGGCCAATAGAAGCGGAGGAGTGGAGAGGAACGGGACGTAAACATCCCGCCCACCTCCTTCCTCCTGCATTGCCAGCGGGAGCCGCGGGATGCAGGTAACTGTGTTCATCGTTCCCGGGGTGTCGCACGGAGCGATGTGTGCTGCCCCGGGTACGATGAACAACCGGCGCCATTAAATATAAACAATTTTTTAAAAATATGCGACGAGTACACGACTCACGATTTGTGAGCGATTCTGCGTCGCTCGGAGGTGTCACACGAAACGACGTCGCAAGCGATGCCGGATGTGCTTCACGAAAACCGTGACCCCGACGATGCATCGCACGATAGCTCGTCTCGTGTGACGCCCGCATAAGTCCAGGGTCCCTGCATGGCAGGACCGGGGTGAAGACATCCTTAGAGCAAGAAGATTTTTGTGTTTCCTCTTTCTTCCTTCTTTGGAATTATATAGAGCGGCCTTGGACCACAGGCCTGTGTGAAACTTCCCTTGAAGTTAACGGTACCATAGTTTTAAAATACCCGGGTATCCCTTTCTTCAGTGTAAAACCAATGTTGGTAAAATTTAAGGCTTTGTTATTAGTGGTGATAAGTTATACTCAGTGCACCATCTCAGAGGTTCCCTCATAATGCCCCCATTGGATTTATGTGACGCCCTGGCAAAGCCAGGTTGTCACAGAAAGAGTTAATCCTCCTTGGTAATCTGATCTCACACTGGTGCAGCAGGACAAACCACATCCCCCAGGGTAAGAGAAAAGCAGAGCAGAGGGGAGGGGCTGGAGCAGAGTGTTTGGAGAGGCAGACAGAAGAGGAGTCTGGAGTTGTAGCTCCCAGGCTGAAAGTAATCGTGCTCCGAGAGGGCCGGGACAGGCCGTAGTGAGGAAGGGGCCAGAGGTAGCCGGAGCAGGGCGGTGGCCCCTCGGTACCTGGGTGACCCGGATCACTGCAGGGGAGTGGATTCCCCGTTCCCGGCTGAGGAGAAAGAGGAAGAGAGTGGAGAGAAAGGCATCTGGCTGCAGGGAAAGAACAACAAGGGCTGCTGCACCGTGTGTGGGACACTAACACCCCCGTACCGAAGGCTGCGGACACCAGCAATTCCTAGTTTACCAGTGACTCCGTGTGAATTACTTGTGAGTACGCCCGTGCCCTCGGGCACCGCACTGCAGCACTGCGCCCTGCTTACCCCATCACCGGGCCCCGGGACAACCAACCCCCTACCCACGGAGGGGAGAAATAACATCTAGCTGCTCCATACCATCGCTCCCGGGATCCCCGTCCAGAGCAGCGGTGGTGTTCCAACCTCACCACAGCCGTGGGTGGCGGCACGGACAATTTCTCTTACCAAATCCCCTTTTACTGTGGAGCCTGGGATCACAGACCGGGTCACGCCACCGTGATACCCACAGAAGTGACCTCGTGGCCCGGATCTGAGTACCCCTGGTCCCCGGGCGACACATTTACACCTCTTGCCTTTATAGTTAATTGTTTTTCTTTGTTCAACCATGTGTGAGTAGGTAAATTTATTCCCGGTTCCTGAGGTAACATACATAACTCGGGAACTCTGAGATCGGCGCATTGATTCCGGCTAAAAGCTGAGTGTGTTAATTCCACTTTTGTGGTGCTTTGAGGGGTTCTTAAGTCAATCATTATTTATTTTGAATCATACTCTAAGGGGTACTTTGCACGCTGCGACATCGCAAGCCGATGCTGCGAAGCCGAGCGCGATAGTCCCCGCCCCCGTCGCAGCTGCGATATCATTGTGATAGCTGCTGTAGCGAATATTATCGCTACGGCTGCTTCACATGCACTCACCTGTCGTGCGACGTCACTCTGGTCGGTGAACCGCCTCCTTATTAAGGGGGCGGATCGTGCGGCGTCACTGCGACGTCACACGGCAGGCGGTCAATAGGAGCGGAGGGGCGGAGATGAGTGGGATGTAAACATCCCGCCCACCTCCTTCCTTCCGCATAGCCGACGGGAGCTGCGGTGACGCCGGTAGGAGATGTTCCTCGCTCCTGCGACTTCACACACAGCGATCTGTGCTGCCGCAGGAGCGAGGAACAACATCGGACCGTCGCGTCAGCGTAATTATGGAATTCGCCAACGCTGCACCGATGATACGATTACGACGATTTTGCGCTCGTTAATCGTATCATCTGGGATTTACACACTTCGATGTCGAGAGCACCGCAGGAAGTGCGTCACTTTCGACATGACCCCACCAACATCGGACCTGCGTGCAAAGCCCGCCTAATTCTCAACTCAGTAAAGAAACCCTTGTTTGTGACCCACTGGATTCTCTTCGGATCTACGGTCGTTACATAACAATCATTATTTCTAACTTCGTCAATGTCTGGACGATATTCTCTATTCATTATGCAACTCATTTGCTAAATAAAAGTATGATTTGTCATAGAAAAGACAAAATTGTCTGGTGACCCCAAACGTTTGAACTGTAGGGTGTTTTCACCACAAATAATGGCTGCGTGTGTATTTCTATCTGTATAACATGTATTGTCAGCTTTAGGCCATGTGTCCACGGGAGAAAGTAACTGCGGATTTTCTAGATTTTCCAGATAAATCTGCGGGTTTACGCAAGTACAGATGTACCGCCCCGCGGGCTTGGCTGCGACCGCCGAGCTGCTCGAATCCGTGCTCGTACGGTGAGTGGTGGCTCAAGCTCCTCACGGACCCGGGGGTCACGTCGCTCTGCAAGGGGGTTGGTGCTACACGCAGGGACTTTGGCGGGGAGTTTGGAAGGGATATAGGTTTGTGACACCACCCACGGGTTGTGGTGAATGGATGGACACCACCGCTGCCGTTAACTAGGCCTCCCGGGGACGGTGTTGCGCAGCTTGGTGTTGACCTCTCCGTGGGTGGGGGAGTGATGGTCCCGGGGGCCCGAGGGAGGTGCTGAGGCGTGGGAGCGGGTGCATACTGGATGCTGGTGCGGTGCGCAGCCCGAAGGCACTGGTGTACTCACTATGACACAATACACTGGAGTCTTTGGTAAACCAAACGGGGTGATGAATGGGGCCCGCAGCCGGCTGCAGCTTCTCCCTTAACAGGTTTGTGGTTTCCACCTTTCTCCTGCACCTCTTTGTGTGAATGTTTGACTCCTATGCCCATACCTCCCAACCGTCCCGGATTCTGCGGGACTGCCACGATTTTAGTGGTGTGTCCCGCACTCCCGCGGCTCACATGTCCCGGCTCCTCCCCTCAGTGCAGTGAATAAATTAAATTATAATCGGCTCTGGATTATCAGGGGCGGCCAGGACTCAAACCTGTGAAGCTCATTGTTCCATAGGCAGCAGCTCTACCACTGAGCCACTGCCTGTATTGTAAAACATAGGAAAATTTGGTAATCTTAACCTCTATACTGCAGTAGAGAAATCAGAAGCAGATTATCCAGCTGCAAAGATGGATGGAGGGAGGGATGGATGGATGGATGGAGGGACGGATGGAGGGATGGAGGGAGGGAGGGATTTATGGAGGGATGGATGGAGTTAGGGAAGGAGGGATGGATGGAAGGAGGGAGGGAAGGAGGGAGGGATGGATGGAGTTAGGGAAGGAGGGAGGGATGAATGGAGGGAGGGAAGGAGGGATGGATGGAGGGATGGATGGAGTTAGGGAAGGAGGGATGGATGGAAGGAGGGAGGGATGGAGGGAGGGATGGATGGAGTTAGGGAAGGAGGGATGGATGGAAGGAGGGATGGAGGGAGGGAGGGATGGATGGATGGAAGGAAGGAGGGATGGATGGATGGATGAAAGGAGGGATGGATGGAGGGATGGATGGAGGGAGGGAGTGATGGAGGGAGGGATGGAGGGAGGGATGGATGGAGGGATGGAAGGATGGATGGAGGGAGGGATGGATGGATGGAAGGAGGGAGGGATGGAGGGAGGGATGAATGGAGGGAGGGATGGAGGGAGGGATGATGGAGGGAGGGATGGTGGAGGGACAGAGGGAGGGATGGAGGGAGGGATGGTGGAGGGACAGAGGGAGGGATGGAGGGAGGGATGGATAGAGGGAGGGAGGGAGTGATGGAGGGAGGGATGGATGGATGGATGGAGGGAGGGATGGATGGAGGGATGGATGGAGGGAGGGAGGGATGGAGGAAGGGATGGAGGAAGGGATGGAGGGAGGGATGGAAGGAGGGATGGATGGAGGGATGGAGGGAGGGAGGGATGAATGAATGGAGGGAGGGATGGATGGAGGGAGGGATGAATAGAGGGAGGGAGGGATGGATGGAGGGATGGAGGGAGGGATGGATGGAGGGACAAAGGGAGGGATGTATGGATGATAGATTAGATAGATGGATGGATGGAGTATAGACTAGATGGATGGATGGATGAAGGATAGATTAGATAGAAGGATAGAAGATAGAGGATGAAGGATAGAGGATAGATTTGATAGAAGGATAGAAGAAAGATGATAGATGATATATGATAGATTAGATAGAAGGATAGAGGATGAAGGATAGAGGATCGATTAGATAGAAGGGGAGGAGATAGAGGATAGATTAGATAGAAGAATAGAAGATAGAGGATGAAGGATAGAGGATAGATTCGATAAAAAGATTAGATTAGGAGGGATGGAGGGAGGGATGGATGGAGGGACAGAGGGAGGGATGGATGGATGATAGATTAGATAGATGGATGGATGGAGTATAGACTAGATGGATGGATGGATGGAGGATAGATTAGATAGAAGGATAGAAGATAGAGGATGAAGGATAGAGGATAGATTTGATAGAAGGATAGAAGAAAGAGGATAGAGGATATATGATAGATTAGATAGAAGGATAGAGGATGAAGGATAGAGGATAGATTAGATAGAAGGATAGGAGATAGAGGATAGATTAGATAGAAGGATAGAGGATAGATTAGATAGGATAGAGGATAGATTAGATAGAAGGCTAGAGGATAGATTAGATAGAAGGATAGAGGATGAATGCTAGAGGATAGATTAGATAGAAGGATAGAGAATAGGTTAGATAAGGTAGAGGATGAAGGATAGAGGATAGATTAGATAGGATAGAGGATAGATTAGATAGAAGGATAGAGGATAGATAGAGGATAGATAGAGGATCGATGGATAGAGGATAGATAGAGGATAGTGGATAGATAGGAGATAGATAGAGGATAGATTAGATAGAAGGATAGAGGATAGATTAGCTAGAAGGTTAGAGGATAGATTAGCTAGAAGGATGGAGGATAGATTAGATAGAAGGATAGAGGATGAAGGATATAGGATAGATTAGATAGAAGCATAGAGAATAGAGGATAGATTAGATAGAAGGATAGAGGATAGATGGATAGAGGATAGATAGAGGTTGAAGGATAGATTAGATAGGATAGAGGATAGATTAGATAGAAGGATAGAGGATAGATAGAGGATAGATAGAGGATCGATGGATAGAGGATAGATAGAGGATAGTGGATAGATAGGAGATAGATAGAGGATAGATTAGATAGAAGGATAGAGGATAGATTAGCCAGAAGGTTAGAGGATAGATTAGCTAGAAGGATGGAGGATAGCTTAGATAGAAGCATAGAGAATAGAGGATAGATTAGATAGAAGGATAGAGGATAGATAGAGGATAGATGGATAGAGGATAGATAGAGGATAGAAGGTAGATTTGATAGAAGATAGAGGATAGATTAGATAGAAGGATAGAGGATAGATTAGATAGACACATAGAGGATGAAGGATAGAGGATAGATTAGATAGGATAGAGGATAGATTAGATAGAAGGATAGAGGATAGATTAGATAGAAGGATAGAGGTTACATAGAGGATAGATAGATAGAGGATAGATAGATAGATAGAGGATAGATAGAGGCTAGATAGAGGATGAAGGATAGAGGATAGATTAGATAGAAGGATAGAAGATAGAGGATGAAGGATAGATTAGATAGAAGATAGAGGATAGATTAGATAGAAGGATAGAGGATAGATTAGATAGAAGGATAGAGGAGAGATAGAGGAGAGATAGAGGATAGATGGATAGAGGATATATAGAGGATAGATGGATAGATAGAGGATAGATAGATGATAGATAGATAGAGGATAGATGGATAGATAGAGGATAGATAGATAGAGGCTAGATGGATAGAGGGATAGATAGATAAATACTGCATCTCTTTGTAGGTGAAGGAAAGAGTCAGATTCATTTCTTCCCATAAAACTATTATAAAGAAATGAGGAAAAAAAAACAAATAAATTATTTTTTTTTCACTAGCTTGGATTCAAACCAGCAACTTTCAAACTTGTGTCCAGCAGGCTCCTAGCTTTCCTAGCTGCTCTAGCTGTTGAGCCACTAGGATTGATGATGGCAGAGGGAGGATTTTACATAAATGAACCTACAATGCAGCCTCTTACACAGCAGATTACACAGGACACAGCTCCATTGTACACAGCAGTGTCTCTATCTCCTGTATTCTAGAGAGAGAGGAAAAGATTTTTTTTTTCTTATAATAAAATTACTAAAAATAATAGAAAAAATAGAATAATGTAATTTTACTTTTTTATAAAATAATAAACATCACAAATCAGCAAATAACATGGACATATTTGGCGTCCCTGTAATCATAATGACCCGAACAACGCAGCGATCAGGTTATTTATGGGGATCGGTAAATGGCGGAAAAAAAATGGCGCAATTTATTATTTTTCTTTATAAAAACCCATAAAAAATGTAGTAAAAATGTATCACTGAGGCCGTGTTCACACGAAGCGTAAATGCTGCGTTTTTTTCTGCCGCTGTCCGCACCACGAGCGCAATAATAATCTCCTCTGATTATTGCGTGTTTGCGGTATTTTTTATGCATTGTCCCCTTATTTGATACGTATTGTGCAGATGTGAGTGCTGAAGCTTATAAAGAAAAAAAACACCAAATCCGCGCAGTTCAGCGGCGTCTTTCCACGCACCAGGGGCGGAGATTTCAGGACGTCTCATCCACTTTTATTGGACATTTAGTCCGTGTTCACATGTAGTGTAAATGCTGCATTTTTTTCTGCTGTTTTTTTGCACATTTATCCTGCTGTGTTTAATTGTCCAAGTAAAGTGGATGTGATTCCATGAGAAGACGCCGCTGATCTCTGCGGCTTTGATGCTTTTTTTTTCTCTGGAGGTTTCTATGTGGAGCTGAAAAAAACCCAGTAAAAAGCTTCTCAGTACAATAAAAACACTAAAAAACACAGATTCACATCTGAACCAAAAACACATTAATCAATGGAGAAAAGGTAGAAAAAATGGAAAGATCAGAGGAGATAGTTATTGTGTAGTTTGCTGCAGACACAAAAAACACCGGATTTATGCAGCGTGTGAACACGGCCTTATAGGCACAAATAAGCATCATGTCATATAGTGACACATAGAAATATAAGAACATTCTGGCTGCTATGACTATTAACGAACAGTCCGCATCTGCTGAATGACCCTGACCGCCAAATGGGTGTGGCTAGGGGCATGGTCAAAATTTGTCATGGCGCGCTGGGCGCGCCGCATAGTTTGTCCCTCTTTCCTTTCTTCAAAAGTTGGGCGGTATGTATGCCTAAGCAATGGTTGTCCACTCCCCGGCTTGCTGGGTGTCGGAAGAGCCCTGTTTGCCCGCAGACGCTGGCCCTTTGGGTCTCTATGCCTTGGCGGTGGCTTTACCCTGTATGGTTGGGCTGTTGTCTTCTAACCAGGGCTGTGGAGTCGGTAAGCCAAACCTTCGACTCCGACTCCGACTCCGACTCCTCAAATTCTCTTGCACCGACTCCGACTCCGGCTCCGACTCCGACTCCTACATATATTGCTTAGTTAGGTGAAAAATTTATTGTAGTACATGAATATGTGTATGTGAACATCAGACATTTAATAATTTTTATGATACGATAATCAAGATATTTGGATAGAACATAAAATATATTTATTGGAATACAACTTTAGAACACAAAAAACTGTAATAAATTGTAAATATGTAATACACTATGTAATATACAGTAGATTACATATATATCTTGTGTGTGTATATACACTGTGTGTATATATATATATATATATTACATATTTACAATTTATTAGTTTTTTGTGTTCTAAAGTTGTATTCCAATAAATATTTTATGTTCTATCCAAATATCTTGATTATTGTATCATAAAAACAATTAAATGTCTGATGTTCACATTGTACTACAATAAATTTTTCACTTAAATATAAGCATTATACTAAATGTTATTATTTAGTAAAATATTCAGCACATTCTGCATTGCACTCCTGTCCCCAATTTATTATATATTTTAAGAGTCGGAGTCGGTGCATTTTATACCGACTCCGACTCCGACTCCGACTCCACCAAAATGAGCTCCGACTCCGACTCCGACTCCACGACTCCGACTCCGACTCCACAGCCCTGCTTCTAACGGGTCTTGTGTGCGAAAGGTCCTTAAATCCAGTCCTCAATCAGTTGATTTGACTCGGCCCTGTCGGTTCGGGGCTTCGTTCTGGGTCTGAGTACCCCTCCTGGTGCTCCGGTTTCCAATCGGTTCCCCGGTTCAGTACCGGCAGGCCACCGCCCCGACCCCGGTCCCTACGGTTCCACCGGCTGTAATCCCAGCTCTGCAGGCGGCCACCACCGTCTGCCTCCTTGCCAATGGTGACTGGGCTCCAACCCAGCCACCTGAGTAGACTATTGGCAGGCCTGGTCACAGGTCTGCCCTGGTCACAGGTCTGCCCTCTCCTTCACTGTCAAGACTACTCTCTAGAACTAGTGTCCTTTTTCCCGCCTCCAGGCCTGTGAACTCCTCGGTGGGTGGAGCCAACCGCCTGGCTCCACCCCCCTGGTGTGGACATGAAATCTGGAGGGTGGTGACAAGGTTTTTAAGTTTGGCTGCTGTCACTTTTTTAGGGAGGGGGTGTGTATGCATGGGACTACCTGGGACGACCTGACTAGTCCAGGGCATCACACAAACACTCCCTATGTTATCCCATGGGATTTGGGGAGTGCTGTATCAATGCTGCGGTATGTGCGGCTGAGGAAAATGCTGCGGATTTCCCGCAGCCGCACGTAACTGCATGTCCATTATTCATGCGGAATTATCTGCGGAATTCCCGCCCCTCCACTATGGACATACAAGGCGGGAATTCCGCACGAAATCTGCACTGTTTCCATAGGTTTACCACAACAATTCAGCAGAAATACCACAGCAATTGATAGCTACGGTTTCCGGGGAGTTGCAGCTTGAATCTTCGGAAATACATGCAGAAAAGTCCGCAGGTACGATCTCCCGTGGGCACATGACCTTAATGAGATTTAGTTTTCTCTACTGTTCACCACATACACCACATTTGCCCACACTCCCTTACTGGAGCTGTTCACCTGAGCTGATAACAAGGCTTGTGTGTGGCCCTAGAAGGAGAAAGGGGAGGAGCTTAGGTGTGAGGTAAATTCAGAGAGTGGCAGTTGGAGTGGGGCACCCAGGGATATGGGGTACTCGGTTCTAGGCAGTGTCTCTATTAGGAGTATCACGATTGCGGCCGTTGCCCGGTTCCGTGCCCTGGGCCCTTTTTGTAATAGGGATATTTAGAGGGAATTTGTGAATAAAGTTATTTGTGACGTCACTTGCGGTGTTGCGGCTAAGTGTAGGGAGCCGCCGCTGCAGGTTTTGCTGGGGCTGATGGAATGTGCAGCTCTGATGACTTGGGCCCCCCGCAAGTAGGGTATTACCCCAGCAGGTGTATGGTGCATTGAGCGTTGGAAGAAAGAGTCCAGACAGGTATTCAGTGCAACTGGTTTACTCTATTTTCGGGTGTTAACTGGTTGCCCGAGGCCGGCTGGTTTCACCTCCAGGTCCCCTTCGTCCCAGTGCCTCTCTGGTACCTTCTTCCCCTGCACCTGTCTCTGGTAAGTGGTTCCCCTTGGTATAGAACACTGGGGGTCCCCGGTCTGTGGTTTGTCCACCTCTGTCCGCCTGACGGTAGCGTGAACCCTGTGGGGATGGAGTCTCTGGTCCTGTTCTTGGTTCTCCCGTTGCTACTGAGTCTTCGGATTCTTTAGGGTCAGCAAGGTCCTTGATGGTCCCCTTTGCTGTGCAGGTGTTCACAGGTTGGCTTGGAGCTCTTTCCTGTCCTAGGGTCTTGTATCCCGTCGGTGCGTAGGTCCGGGAGTACTCCACTGTACTACACCGGCAACTACCCTCCTGGGTACCAGATCACCGTCAACCCGCGGCAGAGAGTCACTTCACTTCCACCTTCACACTTCCACAGACACTACTAATTTATGACTACTCTCTCCACAGTCTGGCCCTCCAACCTGGTCAACTAGTGGACTGGAGTGGCTCCACCTCTAGGCGGCCATCCATGGTCCCACCCTAGCTTGGTACCATTATATGGGGGATTGTTGGGGAAAACTGGGATTTGTGTGGCGCCCCGGACAAGCCAGACGTCACAGGTACTGCAACAACACACCCCACACCCCGGTTAGGAACATCTAAGCCAGACACAAATCCTTGTTGCCTCCCTCCAGGGGCTGATGTCCACACCTGACAGCAAGGTTGGCAGACGGTGGTGACCATCTGTAGGAGAGGCCGATTGACGCACAACCGTAAGGACCGGGGACGGGCGGTGGCCCGACGGTACCGGATCGGGGAGCGAAGAGAAGCCAGCACCATCCGTCAGGGCCTACGGACCCCGACCAGGCTAGGAGTCGCCGTAAAACCGGTCAAATCTGTCAGCGACGGGAACCTCCGGGGTTTCCCAGCAATAAAGACCCGACTGAAGGCAACCGTCCAAACCGTGAGGGAGATAAAGCTACCGCCAGAGCTAGAGCTCCCAGGGCCAGAGCCTGCGGGCAAGAAAGGGCTCCCTTAGCCAACATACCGCAGGGGAGCGGGTTACCGGTGGGAAGCCATCGGGGCCGAGAACATAACACAGGTGCAGGGAGAGACAGTTACCGCCAACCTACCGGGAGTGACCGCCGCAGCCGTCTGTGGGACTCGTCCATCCAGCCGTTTGTTTTACCAGAGACTCCGTGTGCGTTACTGGCTGAGTAAGTACCACTGTGCCATCTGGCACTGCGCTGCCCCGCAACCCTGCACCCGGCCAGGCCCCGCAACCCACCTTCCGACCTCCACCACCGGGCCCCGGGACCACCAATCCCCCCCTACCCACGGAGGGGAGAAAACATCTCAGCTGCTCCCTGTCAACGCTCCCGGGATCCCCGTACAGAGCAGCAGTAGTGTCCCATTATCACCACAAACCGTGGGTGGCATCACGGACAATATCCCTAAACCAAACCACCCCTTTCACTCACGGGCGAGAAGTGCCGCTCAAGTCCCCGGGATCCGGCCCACCGACCGAGCGAGCAGCAGCAGCAGCCGGACCCGAGCAGTGGATGTTACCGGCACTGGGGTTCTGGGTCCCTAAGGGGGTAGGTGATTGAGTCTGGAAACTTCTAGAAGAAATAGTGAGTTTTCCCTCAGGATTCAAGTCACCTGTTCTCCGGAAGGGATTAAAGATCCAGAATTTTCTTGTCTTGAAAATCCTAGGACTTCAAGACACCTATTCCCAGGTAGGGAAGTAGCACAGGAGGAATACACGACCACCACACAGCAGAGAAGCTAAACTCTCATTGTGGCAGGTCAGACCACCATCATTGTGAAGGCTGTAAAGAATGTTCCGGACTGTTCTGCTGAGCTCCAGTAAAAAGGTAAAAGCTCCCTGTCCTGTCTCTGGCTGAATTAGTCTATGCTGTGCCATCCCTACAGAAACGAGCCCTAGTTGGGGAGAGGGAGGGGATAGCCCTCTGGCACTGCACATCACCACCTAACTCTTGAGGACCTCCAGCATTGCCGGCCATACCAAAGCCAAACATCCCAACTGGCGTCACAAACTATTTATTTATTAAATTATTTTTCTCCCCTTTTTAATATTGTTTTACCCCCCCATTACAAAAGCCTTTCCCACGCGCCTGGTACGGCCACCTCGCCACTCAGACCCAGCAACATGACATCAGAGGTCTACCGAGGGCAAAACGTAACAACAAATATCTTGTAAGATTTCGTTATTTCGGCTGTTAATAAAGTGTTGTTCCATCTTAACAAGTTTAGGTTTACTATGTTTTTATTTATGTTAAGAGGATTAAAGGGGTTGTCCAAATTTTTTATGAAAGTCTGCAGTCACTCTGTGTCACTCTAGGTGACTGCAGACTTCTGAGTTCTCACAGCGCGCACACTGCACAATCTCAGGATTGTCTTATGCTGGCAGTGAGAGTGTGAGGTCAAGAAATTGGAAAGTATGCAATTTATATATATATGTGGTTACGATCGAACTAGAAATGCCTTGTCTCTCGCAATAAAAGTGAATTGAGTGAGGCCAGACACATCTAGTGTGAATGAGGCCAGAAGTATACCAGACCATTCACTCTTTATGCCGACATGGGAGAATCCAAAACGTGTGCAGTGTGTGCTGTGACAATTTAGAAGTCTACAGTTACCCAAAGTGACTGGAAACTTTCATCAAAAACCTGGACAACCCCTTTAATTATAAAATTAAGCCCGGTAGCCCAATCCTATCAGTGTGTAATATACTCACTGTTAAGATTCAGCTCTGCTTGCTGATTCCAGCAGTCATCACATGACCACTCCATTTCATACTGTCATGTGACCTCTAGCTGTTCTTTTTGCTTCTCTAAATGAAGCAAGAGCTGTAGGTTTCCACTGAAAACTGAGAGATTTATGAAGACCAGCTCGTCAACACGTGACTAATTGTGCAAATCACATATAAATGAGCGGTCACATGATGACCACTCAAATTGCATATGGGGAGGAGTGGGGCGCCAAACAGAATTCTTTTCCCAGGTGCTGGAAAACCTAGATTTGCCTCTGCCATCAGCCACCACTAGGAGGCGCTCACTGCATACAGGTTTATTGCAGATGCTTCATACATTCATGTGCAAAGAGCTCCACCTGGTGGTGACGGTTCACAATAATGATTTCATCTGCATATAAAAGATGAGCAGATGAGAAGGAACTCTGGCTGTAAATCTCACAAAATACTGCACAAGCTGTGAAAAAAAATATATAGGAAAATGCATTGCTGTTTCACAGTTGCCAAGGTATTAGGTTTTTTTTGTTTTGTTTTTTTTGGTCTTTAGTTGTTTTTTTTATTTGCAAATTCACACTAAAAATAGTTTTATTATTTTTTTTTCTGCAATTTATGGCCCTCATAGGGTCATTCCATTTTTTCAATTTTATTTTGCTATAAGTGGCTCTTGGATAGAAGTCCCAGTTATAGGTATAAAGATCCCCCTTCGGCAATATTAGTCATAACAGAACAGTTCTTCCATGTCTCTGACATCTCCACTGGCTCCTCAGGTGTCCTCTCCGCCAGCTCCTCGAGTGTCCTCTCCATCGGCTCCTCAGGTGTCCTCTCCGCCGGCTCCTTGGGTGTCCTCTCCACTGACTCCTCGAGTGTTCTCTTCACCAACTTTTCATGTGTCCTCTCCATTGGCTCCTCGTTTGTCCTCTCTGTTGGCTCCTCGTTTGTCCTCTCCATTGGCGCCTCGTTTGTCCTCTCCGCCAACTCCTCAGGTGACCTCTCCGCCGGCTCCTTGGGTGTCCTCTCCACCAGCTCCTTGGGTGTCCTCTCCACTAGCTCCTCAGGTGTCCTGTCTGCCAGCTTTTCAGATGTCCTCTGCTCCAGCTACTCATTTGTCCTTTCCACTGGCTCCTCGGGTGTATTCTCCGCCAGCTCCTTGGGCATCCTCTCCGTCAGCTCCTTGGGCATCCTCTCTGCCAACTCTTTGGGCGTCCTCTCCGCCGGCTCCTCGGGTGTCCTGTCCGTCGGCTCCTGGGGTGTTCTCTCCGCCAGCTCCTCGGGTGTCCTCTCCGCCGGCTCCTCGGGTGTCCTCTCTGCCGGCTCCTCGGGTGTCCTCTCTGCCGGCTCCTCGGGTGTCCTCTCTGCAGGCTCCTCGGGTGTCCTCTCTGCAGGCTCCTCGGGTGTCCTCTCTGCAGGCTCCTCGGGTGTCCTCTCTGCAGGCTCCTCGGGTGTCCTCTCTGCAGGCTTCTCGGGTGTCCTCTCTGCAGGCTTCTCGGGTGTCCTCTCTGCAGGCTTCTCGGGTGTCCTCTCTGCAGGCTTCTCGGGTGTCCTCTCTGCAGGCTCCTCTTGTGTCCTCTCCGCCGGCTCCTCTGGTGTCCTCTCCGCCGGCTCCTCGGGTGTCCTCTCTGCAGGCTTCTCGGGTGTCCTCTCTGCAGGCTTCTCGGGTGTCCTCTCTGCAGGCTCCTCTTGTGTCCTCTCCGCCGGCTCCTCGGGTGTCCTCTCCGGCGGCTCCTCGGGTGTCCTTTCCGCTGGCTCCTCGGGTGTCCTCTCTGCAGGCTCCTCAGGTGTCCTCTCCGCCGGCTCCTCGGGTGTCCTCTCCGCCGGCTCCTCGGGTGTCCTCTCCGCCGGCTCCTCAGGTGTCCTCTCCGCCGGCTCCTCGGGTGTCCTCTCCGCCGGCTCCTCGGGTGTCCTCTTCGCCAGTTCCTCGGATGTCCTCCCCGCCGGCTCCTCAGGTGTCACTTGCAGGTACCTGAACTCCACCTGTTAGATTACAGGAGCTGGATCTATAAACCTGCCCATTACATCTACAATGGAACAAGTGGCATCCATTGTGTTATGCTAAATAACAACAATTAAAATAATTCTTATTGTGCAAAAGTTGTTTTTTGTAATGTATGGAGCAACTTCATAGAGGAAAACGGCTGAAAAACGGTCACGGGGCGTCTTTAAAGTAATGAAAATTCTACTTTCCTTCATTCTGCAAAAATGGAAGTATGGAAATGAGCTGGATTTATGAAGGGGCCGGTAAATCATGTTTACGACTTCCATTACTAAAGTGCTTTACTGTCAGCTCACTTTCCTGAAGGGATAAAGAAAGTGCCGCAGTCATGACTGATTAATGACCGGACTGCTATACTCTATGATATATCATCACCCGGCCATAGAATATAGAGAAAAAACAAACTGCACAATCGGCTCTGCTGCATCTGTAGCTTTGATGGTTACGTTTATGTAGATTGTGGTCCTAGCGCTAAAGTAGAATTCAACTTCAGTGCCAAAGTTTTAACGTGCATGTGTATTTCGCATGTCATTTCAGATTGAAAAATATGTGAATTTTTTTTTTAAACAGAGCCCAAAATGCCTTGCAGACACTTTGCTGCATTTTTGTAAGTGTCCTGTGGGTCTTTTTACAATTGCACATTGCAGTGACTGCAACAACCACTATGGGGAGCTTACTGTATCACAATGGCACATTGCAGTGACTGCAGCCACCACTAGGGGGAGCTTACTGTATCACAATGGCACATTGCAGTGACTGCAGCCACCACTAGGGGGAGCTTACTGTATCACAATGGCACATTGCAGTGACTGCAGCCACCACTAGGGGGGAGCTTACTGTATTACAATTGCCCATTGCAGTGACTGCAGCCACCACTAGGGGGAGCTTACTGTATCACAATGGCACATTGCAGTGACTGCAGCCACCACTAGGGGGAGCTTACTGTATTACAATTGCCCATTGCTGTGACTGCAGCCACCACTAGGGGGAGCTTACTGTATTACAATTGCCCATTGCTGTGACTGCAGCCACCACTAGGGGGAGCTTACTGTATCACAATATCACAATTGCCCATTGCTGTGACTGCAGCCACCACTAGGGGGAGCTTACTGTATTACAATTGCCCATTGCTGTGACTGCAGCCACCACTAGGGGGAGCTTACTGTATCACAATATCACAATTGCCCATTGCTGTGACTGCAGCCACCACTAGGGGGAGCTTACTGTATCACAATTGCACATTGCTGTGACTGCAGCCACCACTATGGGGAGCTTACTGTATCACCATAGCACATTGCAGTGACTGCAGCCACCACTAGGCGGAGCTTACTGTATTACAATTGCACATTGCAGTGACTGCAGCCACCACTAGGGGGGAGCTTACTGTATCACAATATCACAATTGCCCATTGCTGTGACTGCAGCCACCACTAGGGGGAGCTTACTGTATCACAATTGCACATTGCTGTGACTGCAGCCACCACTAGGGGGAGCTTACTGTATCACAATTGCACATTGCTGTGACTGCAGCCACCACTAGGCGGAGCTTACTGTATTACAATTGCACATTGCAGTGACTGCAGCCACCACTAGGGGGGAGCTTACTGTATCACAATTGCACATTGCAGTGACTGCAGCCACCACTAGGGGGAGCTTACTGTATCACAATTACACATTGCTGTGACTGCAGCCACCACTAGGGGGAGCTTACTGTATCTCAATTACACATTGCAATGACTGCAGCCACCACTAGGGGGAGATAACTTTATTGTTATCTACTGTTCAAAACGAATCTGCCAAGCATTTTATTTAAAAATAGTGAAGTAGGGTGCCATCCCCAGGCCACGCGGGTGCCACTATCCTTCAGCAAAGGAGACTCTGTGTGTAAACTAACTTCGGGTGGGGCACGACACTTGCTACCTCCCGCCAGTCCTCAACGCAGTAAGACATGCCCTTAGAGTTCTCTAGCCAACCAGTTTCTGTTTACTTTTAATTCTTCAGTCCGTTGTGACAGTCATGGCCTTCCTTCCTCTTTCTGTGTGGTACTATGCCTCGTGTTGTCCCTTGCTATCTTGGACCGCATCCTCAATACTCCGGAATCTGTGTCTCCTTCCCCTTATACTGCGCACCTTCATCCAATTCTGGGCCCCGACGGCTCTCTGGCCAAGCGACTCTCTAAGCCCACTGACGTGAGCCATAGTCTCCGGACCTCCAGAGTAGAGTTGAGCGCGGTTCGTGGTTCGTGGTTCTCCAGTTCGCGGCTCGAGTGATTTTTGGGCTGTTCGAGATCGAACTAGAACTCGAGCTTTTTGCTAAAAGCTCGATAGTTCTAGATACGTTCGAGAACGGTTCTAGCAGCAAAAACCAGGGCTTTTTACAGCTACAGTGAGCAGGAGCCATCGCTGGCAGCCTGCCACAAGCTGGTAACCAAGATAAACATCGGGTATCCAAGCAAAGCGCTTTGGTTAGTAACCCGATGTTTATCTTAGTTACGTGCAGGAAGCCCACACTTTCCCGCTCAGCTCGCTCCACCCCCTCCTGCCCGCGGCATGTACACATACATACACATACACAAACACACACACACACACATCCACCCCCCCCCCCCCGCCCGCCCGCCCGCCCGCCCGCTCGCTCGCTCGCTCGCTCGGCTTACCTGCGGTGATGAAGTCCCGCCATCCCGACCTCAGCGCTGTCACTGTCCTCCATGGCCGCCGCTTGTCACATCACCTATCGCTTCCGACCCGAGACTGACACTGGCGGTGACGTCACGGACCTCTCGCGATACTTGATGTGAAGGCGCCGGTCATTGACCTCAGTGACAGGGGCTGTCAGTGTGCTGGAGATCAGCGCAGGTAATGTACCTCGCTGACAGCAGCACTTGTCACCCCCCTGCAGTGACCTGGGCTGACCCATTGATGTTAGCTCAGGTCACTGCACTGCTCTCCCAGCCAATGGGGAACATCCTGCTCTTCATTGACTGGGACAGTGTGCATCGTCATGGCAACCCCTTGGATTTCACCAGACCTGGATTTGTTTTTCAATCTAATAAATTGGTTAAAGAGGGAATGTTTTGGGGAGTGTTTTTTCAAATAAAAATGTGTTTGTCGTGTATTTTTTTTTTATTACTGACTGGGTTGGTGATGTCGGGTATCTGATAGACGCCTGACCTCACCAACCCCAGGGCTTGATGCCAGGTGACATTACACATCTGGTATTAACCCCAAATATTACCCCGTTTGCCACCGCACCAGGGCGCGGGATGAGCTGGGGCGAAGCACCAGGATTGGCGCATCTAATGGATGCGCCACTTCTGGGGCGGCTGCGGCCTGCTATTTTTAGGCTGGGGAGATTCCAATAACCATGGACCTCCCTAGTCTGAGAATATCAGGCCCCAGCTGTCTGCTTTACCTTGGCTGGTGATCCAATTTTGGGGGACCCCTACGTGTTTTTTTTTTTTAATTATTTATTTAATTTAAAATAACAGCGTGGGGTGCCCTCAGTTTTGGATTACCAGCCAAGGTGAGGTTGCCAGCTGTGGTCTGCAGGCTGCAGCCGTCTGCTTTACCCTAGCTGGCTACAAAACTAGGGGGAACCCTATGTCATTTTTTTTTCATTTTTTTGGCTAAATACAAAGCTAAGCACCCCTTAGTGCCACATGAAAGGTACCAAAGGGTGTTCCACTTTTTCTCCATTTTTTTCTCCACTTTCTCTCCACTTTTTCTCCACTTTTTCTCCATTTTTTTCTCCACTTATTCTCCACTTTTTCTCCTCTTATTCTCCACTTTTTCTCCACTTTTTCTCCACTTTTTCTCCTCTTATTCTCCACTTTTTCTCCACTTTTTCTCCACTTTTTCTCCATTTTTTTCTCCACTTTCTCCACTTTTTCTCCACTTTTTTCTCCACTTTTTCTCCTCTTATGCTCCACTTTTTCTCCTCTTAATCTCCACTTTTTCTCCACTTTTTCTCCACTTTTTTCTCCACTTTTTCTCCTCTTATTCTCCACTTTTTCTCCACTTTTTCTCCACTTTTTCTCCACTTTTTCTCCACTTTTTCTCCTCTTAATCTCCACTTTTTCTCCTCTTATGCTCCACTTTTTCTCCACTTTTTCTCCACTTTTTCTCCACGTTTTCTCCACTTTTTTCTCCACTTTTTCTCCTCTTATGCTCCACTTTTTCTCCACTCTTTCTCCACTTTTTCTCCACTTTTTCTCCACGTTTTCTCCACGTTTTCTCCACTTTTTTCTCCACTTTTTCTCCTCTTATGCTCCACTTTTTCTCCACTTTTTCTCCACTTTTTCTCCTCTTAATCTCCACTTTTTCTCCACTTTTTCTCCACTTTTTCTCCACTTTTTCTCCACTTTTTTCTCCACTTTTTCTCCACTTTTTCTCCTCTTATGCTCCACTTTTTCTCCACTTTTTCTCCACTTTTTCTCCTCTTATTCTCCACTTTTTCTCCACTTTTTCTCCACTTTTTCTCCATTTTTTTCTCCACTTTTTCTCCTCTTATGCTCCACTTTTTCTCCTCTTAATCTCCACTTTTTCTCCACTTTTTCTCCACTTTTTCTCCACTTTTTTCTCCACTTTTTCTCCTCTTATGCTCCACTTTTTCTCCACTTTTTCTCCACTTTTTCTCCACTTTTTCTCCTCTTAATCTCCACTTTTTCTCCTCTTATGCTCCACTTTTTCTCCACTTTTTCTCCACTTTTTCTCCACGTTTTCTCCACTTTTTTCTCCACTTTTTCTCCTCTTATGCTCCACTTTTTCTCCACTTTTTCTCCACTTTTTCTCCACTTTTTCTCCACGTTTTCTCCACGTTTTCTCCACTTTTTTCTCCACTTTTTCTCCTCTTATGCTCCACTTTTTCTCCACTTTTTCTCCACTTTTTCTCCTCTTAATCTCCACTTTTTCTCCACTTTTTCTCCACTTTTTCTCCACTTTTACTCCACTTTTTCTCCACTTTTTTCTCCACTTTTTCTCCACTTTTTCTCCTCTTATGCTCCACTTTTTCTCCACTTTTTCTCCACTTTTTCTCCACGTTTTCTCCACGTTTTCTCCACTTTTTTCTCCACTTTTTCTCCTCTTATGCTCCACTTTTTCTCCACTTTTTCTCCACTTTTTCTCCTCTTAATCTCCACTTTTTCTCCACTTTTAATCCACTTTTTCTCCACTTTTTCTCCACTTTTTCTCCACTTTTTTCTCCACTTTTTCTCCTCTTATGCTCCACTTTTTCTCCACTTTTTCTCCACTTTTTCTCCTCTTATGCTCCACTTTTTCTCCACTTTTTCTCCACTTTTTCTCCTCTTATGCTCCACTTTTTCTCCACTTTTTCTCCACTTTTTTCTCCACTTTTTCTCCTCTTATGCTCCACTTTTTCTCCACTTTTTCTCCTCTTATGCTCCACTTTTTCTCCACTTTTTCTCCACTTTTTCTCCATTTTTTTCTCCACTTATTCTCCACTTTTTCTCCTCTTATTCTCCACTTTTTCTCCACTTTTTCTCCACTTTTTCTCCTCTTATTCTCCACTTTTTCTCCACTTTTTCTTCACTTTTTCTCCATTTTTTTCTCCACTTTCTCCACTTTTTCTCCACTTTTTTCTCCACAGAAAAAAGTGGAGAAAAAGTGGAGAAAAAGTGGAGATTAAGAGGAGAAAAAGTGGAGCATAAGAGGAGAAAACTCTTATGCTCCACTTTTTCTCCTCTTAATCTCCACTTTTTCTCCACTTTTTCTCCACTTTTTTCTCCACTTTTTCTCCTCTTATGCTCCACTTTTTCTCCACTTTTTCTCCACTTTTTCTCCACTTTTTCTCCTCTTAATCTCCACTTTTTCTCCTCTTATGCTCCACTTTTTCTCCACTTTTTCTCCACTTTTTCTCCACTTTTTCTCCTCTTATGCTCCACTTTTTCTCCACTTTTTCTCCTCTTAATCTCCACTTTTTCTCCTCTTATGCTCCACTTTTTCTCCACTTTTTCTCCACTTTTTCTCCTCTTATGCTCCACTTTTTCTCCACTTTTTCTCCACTTTTTCTCCTCTTATGCTCCACTTTTTCTCCACTTTTTCTCCACTTTTTTCTCCACTTTTTCTCCTCTTATGCTCCACTTTTTCTCCACTTTTTCTCCACTTTTTTCTCCACTTTTTCTCCTCTTATGCTCCACTTTTTCTCCACTTTTTCTCCACTTTTTCTCCACTTATGCTCCACTTTTTCTCCACTTTTTCTCCACTTTTTTCTCCACTTTTTCTCCTCTTAATCTCCACTTTTTCTCCACTTTTTCTCCACTTTTTCTCCACTTTTTCTCCACTTTTTCTCCACTTTTTTCTCCACTTTTTCTCCACTTTTTTTCCTCTTATGTTCCACTTATTCTCCACTTTTTCTCCACTTTTTCTCTACTTTTTCTATGGTCGGTCTACCCATTAGCTCTGCCATGCATAGTGTAGCTCTACACCTACTGCACATGTTACTTTATGATTGACATCTCTTTCGTACCAGAGCTGTCTAAGTCTACTCTGACCCCATATTTGTCATTACTATATTGTCCTTGTACTGTATTATGACATTTGTATCATGTGTTTCATTTCTTGCTGTGTTGCAATTTTTTTGCTGCATCCCAATTGTACCTCTACATTGTTCGAGTTTATGTTATTGTTCTCTCACTCTTATGTGATACTGATTATTGTCATTTTTCATGATTACATGCAGATAAGTCCAATCTGACGAAGGCTCAGGCCGAAACGTCATTTGTAACTTGTTTTGGACAAAAACATATATGCTTATGAAAAAAAATGTTCTTAATACGGACCAATAAAGAGTGATTTTGCATTACTATCCGTTGTGACTTACTGACTTAGTCTGGGAGATATAGAGTGCCGAGGTTACTCACTAATTTTATCTATTATTACCTCTGAGCACCTATATACCAGTGAGCAGAGCTTCCTCTACAGTAGTTCTCCTGATTAGGCATGCCCTTACCTCATGAGCAGGGCATTGCAGCTTTGGTAGCAACCATTACGACATGGACTCTGCTGCTGTGGACCCGGGGAGAGTGAGTGCAGATTCATTGCACCCACACTCCTCACATGAAGGGTCCGCACTCCTAGAAAATGGGGGATACGTTCCCTGAGTGTCTCCCCCCCATATTCTAGACGGTCCAGAGTCGTCGTGGGACCCCTTTATTTTTTTTCTTACAATAAATTGGTGAAAGAGGAAATGTTTTGGGGACTGTTTTTTCAAATAAATTTTTTTTGTCGATTTTTTGTTTTTGTTAGTACTGACAGTTTATGATGTTGGGTATCTAATAGACGCCATGACATCACAAACTGCTGGGCTTGATCTCAGGTGACTTTACAGCTAGTATCAACCCGATTTATTACCCCGTTTGCCACTGCACCAGGGCACGGGATGAGCTGGGGTGAAGCGCCAGGATTGGCGCATCTAGTGGATGCGCCACGTCTGGGGTGCCTGCGGCCTGCTATTTTTAGGCTGTGAAGGCCCAATAACTATGGACCTTCCCACCCTGAGAATACCAGACCACAGCTGTCCGCTTTACCTTGGCTGGTGATCCAATTTGGGGGGTCCCCTACTTTTATTGTGTAATTATTAATATTTATAAAATAATTATAAAAAAGAGCCTGAGGGGACCTCCACATTGGATCCCCAACCACGGTAAAGCTGCCAGCTGTGGTTTTCAGGCTACAGCCGTCTGCTTTACCCTAGCTGGCTATCAAAAATAGGGGGACCCAACGTAATTTTTTTTTTTAACTATTTTTTAAATAGAAAAAATTAATGGGCTTCCCTGTATTTTGATTGCCAACCAAGGTAACGGCAGGCAGATGGGGGTGGCAACCCATAGCTGTCTGCTTTATCTGCGCTGAGAATCAAAAATACCGCGGAGCGCTACGTCATTTTTTTAAAGATTTATTTTTACAGCACTGTGATGTCCAGCAATCAAAATACAGGGAAGCCCATTTTATTTTTAGTTATTTAAATAAATAATTAAAAAAAATATATGTTAGCTCCCACTGCATTTTTTGTATTGCTAGCTAAGGGTAATCCAAGCAGCTACTGGCTGCTAACCCCCACTGCTTGGTGTTACCTTCACTGGCAATGGAAAATCCAGGGAAGCATTTTTTTTTTTTTGCCAAAAAGCTACAAAAAAAGGACGTGAGCTTCGCCATATTTTTGTATGCTAGCCAGGTATAGCAGGCAGGTGCTGGAAGAGTTGGATACAGCGCCAGAAGATGGCGCTTCTATGAAAATGCCATTTTCTGAGGTGGCTGCAGACTGCAATTCGCAGCAGTGGGGCCCAGAAAGCTCAGGCCAACCGGTGGTGCGGATTCCAATCCCAGCTGCCTAGTTGTACCTGGCTGGACACAAAAATGGGGCAAAGCCTACGTCATTTGTTTTCTAATTATTTCATGAAATTCATGAAATAATAAAAAAAGGGCTTCCCTTTATTTTTGGTTCCCAGCCGGGTACAAATAGGCAACTGGGGGTTGGGGGCAGCCGTACCTGCCTGCTGTACCTGGCTAGCATACAAAAATATGGCGAAGCCACATAATTTTTTCAGGGGGCAAAAAACTTCTGCATACAGTCCTGGATGGAGTATGCTGAGCCTTGTAGTTCTGCAGCTGCTGTCTGTCTGTATGGAGAAGAGCAGACAGCAGCTGCAGAACTACAAGGCTCAGCATACTCCATCCAGGACTGCATGCAGAAGTTTTTTGCCCACCAAAAAAATGACGTGGGCTTCGCCATATTTTTGTATGCTAGCCAGGTACAGCTGGCAGCCACGGGCTGCCTCCAACCCCCAGTTGCCTATTTGTACCCGGCTGGGAACCAAAAATATAGGGAAGCCCGTTTTTTTTAATTATTTCACTTATTTCATGAAATAATTAAAAAACAAATGACGTGGGCTTCGCCCTATTTTTGTGTCCAGCCGGGTACAACTAGGCAGCTGGGGATTGGAATCCGCAGCACAGGTTAGCCCGAGGTTTGTGGGCGCCTCTGCTGCGGATTTCAGTCCGCAGCCGTCCCAGAAAATGGCGCTCTCATAGAAGCGCGATCATCTGGCGCTGTATCCAACTCTTCCAACAGCCCTGGAGCCGGGTGGCTTGTTGGGTAATCATGAGCTAATACTGGCTTTGTTTTACCAGCCAGTATTAAGCCAGAGATTCTTAATGTCAGGCACGTTTGACCCGGCCATTAAGAATCTCCAATAAAGGGTTAAAAAAAGACACCACACAGAGAAAAAATACTTTAATAGAAATAAATACACAGACACATTAGAGACTCCATCTTTATTACCCCTGTCAGCCCTCCACGATCCTGCTCTTCTGTCTTCTTTCTTTCTAGTGTAGTAGTAGTGACGATTGTAGTGAGGGGCATCACTTGGGGCTGGGGAACCTCCATCCTAACTACAATGCTCACTACAATCGGGAAGCAGCGTGCAGCCTTCACTCCGTGAGTGATCACTGCTGGCTGCTAGCGGTAACAGCGGTAACGCTGACAGACGCGTTACCATAGCAACGGTGCTCCCGGAGCCGCGGTTAGCGGTGACGTCACCGCTAACTGCGTTGCTATGGCAACGGTGATCTCCGTTAATGACCGGCTGTGTCAGCCGGTCCCTAACGGAACGGGGAGTCGACCGTGTGCTAGAGCATGTCGCCGGTACACGGCGATACACATATGTGCACCGTGTACCGGAGAGATGCACTCGCAGGTCCTACATGACGTGTCATAGTCATGTGACCAGTCTGTAGCCAATGAGATAATAGCCACGTGACTGGTCACATGGCTATTTTGACGTCACGATAGGTCCTGCTTCTCTGCTGGCAGTGCAGGTCACCGGGAGGATTCAGCGATCATCGGATGGAATAGCGGCAGGAGACAGAGTGCAGAAGGGATCGCGAGGACCGGTAAGTGTTATGGCAATGTTTATTAACTGTTTGTGTACATTTATAATGCATTTTTATGTGTTTGTGATTGCCTCCCATTATAGCCTATACGTTCGAGTTCGGTTCGTCGAACGTTCGACGAACCGAACTCGAACGGGACCCCCGTTCGGCGAACCGGCCTCGAGCCGAACCGGGACCGGTTCGCTCATCTCTACTCCAGAGGTTGCTTTGGGTTCCCCAACTGGCCCTAGCACAGAGGCCATGTCTTCTCACTTTCACTTAAGTCCCGAAAAGTAGACAACCACCCACAAAGAGGGATAGGGCAACCGCCAGGGCCCATAGATCCCAAGGGTCAGCATCTGACGGGCACGGCTCCCAACCAAAGGACCGGGAGCGGACTCCTGCGTTTTACACCGGGCAGTCCCATCTACAGAAACAGTGCAGAGGAGAGAGACTTTGACTACCAAACCCGGGTGTGGGACCCGATACACCCGTCTGTGGCAGCCGGCCACCATCACCTTGGTTTACCACAGGACTTGTGTGCTTTATTCCATCGTGAGTAACATCCCCGGCCTGGCCGGGTGCGCCGCCCTCTGCATTCCCAATCCTCAGCATAAAGACACTGGGCCCTGGGGCATCCATCCCTACCCACGGAGGGGTTAACATCCAGCTGCCATCACATCTCCCCGGGTCTCCCATAACCGCAGCAATGGTGCCATACTTCACCACACACCGTGGGTGGCGTCACAGACAATCTACAACCAGCCCCGTACAAAAACGTCCCCATTTTATTCGGAGTGACCGCGCAACCACCGGGTCCGGAGAACCCCTCGAGCCGTACCGTAGATCTGGATCCGAGCAGCGGCGGCTGCTGGCGTGGGGGCGGCACACAAGGAGTCTCACTTCTATGTAACTTGCTGCCCATTTTCTGTTGTCATTGTAATCCGCCTGCAGCAGCAGAGACACCAAGATTGATTACAGGAAGTGAGGGCGGGTCTATATCTCTCTACAGGAAGTGAAGGCAGGTCTACAGCTGTCTACAGAAAGTGGAGGTGGGTCTATATCTCTCTACAGGACATAAAGGTGATTATACATCTCTCTACAGGAAGTGGGAGTGAACCTTTATCTCTATAGTGGGGATGCATCTATGACTCTTTACAGCAAGTAGAACTATATCTCTACAGAAAGTGAAGGCAGGTCTACAGCTCTCTACAAGAAGTAGGAGTGGGTCTTATCTCTTCACAGGAAGTGAAGGCAGGTCTATAGCTCTCTACAGGAAGTGGGAGTGGGTCTTATCTCTTCACAGGAAGTGAAGGCAGGTCTATAGCTCTCTACAGGAAGTGGGAGTGGGTCTTATCTCTTCACAGGAAGTGAAGGCAGGTCTACAGCTCTCTACAAGAAGTAGGAGTGGGTCTTATCTCTTCACAGGAAGTGAAGGCAGGTCTACAGCTCTCTACAAGAAGTATGAGTGGGTGTTTATCTCTCTATAGAAAGTGAAGACTGGTCTACAGCTCTCTACAGGAAGTGGGAGTGGGTCTTATCTCTCCACAGGAAGTGAAGGCAGGTCTATAGCTCTCTACATGAAATGGGAGTGTGTCTTTTTCTCTCTACAGAGTGGGCAAGGGTCTTTATCTCTATACAGAAAGTAGGGGCGGATATTTATCTCTTTACAGGATGTGGAGGTGGACCTTTGTCTTTCCACAAGAAGTAGAACTTAATCTATCTACAGAAAAAGAAGGCAGGTCTACATCTCTGTACAGGAAGTGGGAGCGGATCTTTATCTCTATACAGGACGTTGTGGTAAACCTTAGTCTCACTACAGGAAGTGAAAGTGGAACTTTATCTCTCTACAGGAAGTGTAGGCGGGTCTAAACCGCTTTACAGGAAGTGGGGGCTTCTCTATACAGAAAGTAGAGGTGAACCTTTGTCTGTGCATGAAGTGGGGGTGGTGGATAGAGATGAGCGAACCCGTGGAAGTTTGGTTCGACAGCTGCAGTCGAACCGAACCTACACTGGTTCAGACTTGGCCCGAACCCCAATGGAAGTCACTGATTGACAGTTCTAGTCTCCACCTACATACAGCCAGCCATAAGCAGAATACATCCGGGGGAGGCTGGGCAGAGTTTTTCCATTTTTTGGGGAGAGGTTGCACACTACATCTGATCACGCTGCTGTTACCCCCAGTGCGAGCCGTTCAAACACAGCAAACGACTCTCACTGGGCCGAGCATTGAGTGTATCCAAGCACAGCGATGCTCAGACAAGTAGTCAGCATCAGTAAAGCATCTAAATTTCGAGTGAAACTCTTTTTTAAAGTCGGTGTTCGGTTCAGAAACCGAACATTGAACATTGGTTTTGCTCATCTGTAGTGATGGACCTTTGTCATTCTCTAGGAAGTGGGGTGGGTCTATCTCTCTACAGGAAGTGATGGTAGAAATGTATCTCTCCACAGGAAGTGGAACTTTTTCTCTCTACTGAAACTGCAGGCAGATATTTATCTTTCCACAGGAAAAGAAGGCAGATTTACATCTCTCTACAGGAAGTGGGAGTGGATCTTTATCTCTATACAGGAAGTGGTGGTGGACCTTTGTCTCTCTGCAGGAAGTGTCTCTACAGGAAGTGAAAATGGAACTTTATCTTACTACAGGAAGTGGAGGCAGGTCTACGTCACTTTAAAAGAAGTGGAAGCGGGTCTACATCATTTTAAAGGAAGTGGAAGCGGGTCTACATCACTTTAAAAAAAGTGGAGGCCAGTCTATGTCAATTTAAAGAAAGTGAGGGCGGGTCTTTATCTCTATACAGAAAGTAGAGCTGGACCTTTGTGTGTGCAGGAAGTGTGGGTGGACCTTTGTGTGTGCAGGAAGTGTGGGTGGACCTTTGTGTGTGCAGGAAGTAGAGGTGGAACTTTGTGTGTGCAGGAAGTAGAGGTGGAACTTTGTGTGTGCAGGAAGTAGAGGTGGACCTTTGTGTGTGCAGGAAGTAGAGGTGGACCTTTGTGTGTACAGGAAGTGTGGGTATACATTTGCGTGTACAGGAAGTAGAGGTGGACCTTTGTGTGTGCAGGAAGTGTGGGTGGACCTTTATGTGTACAGGAAGTAGAGGTGACCTTTGTGTGCGCAGGAAGTGTGGGTATACTTTTGTGTGTACAGGAAGTAGAGGTGACCTTTGTGTGTACAGGAAGTAGAGGTGGACCTTTGTGTGTGCAGGAAGTGTGGGTGGACCTTTATGTGTGCAGGAAGTAGAGGTGACCTTTGTGTGTGCAGGAAGTGTGGGTATACATTTGTGTGTACAGGAAGTAGAGGTGGACCTTTGTGTGTGCAGGAAGTGTGGGTGGACCTTTATGTGTACAGGAAGTAGAGGTGACCTTTGTGTGCGCAGGAAGTGTGGGTATACCTTTGTGTGCGCAGGAAGTGTGGGTATACCTTTGTGTGTACAGGAAGTAGAGGTGACCTTTGTGTGTACAGGAAGTAGAGGTGACCTTTGTGTGTGTTGGAAGTAGAGGTGGACCTTTGTCTTTCTACAACAAGTAGAGTGAGTCTGTCTCTCTTGAGGAAGTGGAGCGGACCTTTGTCTCTCTACAGGAAGAGGGAACGCCTCTTTATGTCTTTATCTTTCTAGAGGAAGTTTGGCAACTCTTCATCTCTCTCTTTATAGGAAGTGGGGACTGGTCTTATCTCTCTACAGAAAGTTGAGATGGGTGTAATCCACAGGAAATAGGGGCAGGTCTTTATTTCTCTATATGAAGTGGAGAGGGGTTTTATTTCTCTTTGTGTATTTTTTTTTATATAACAGCAGGAAGTGGGAGGAGATCTTTAACAATAGGAAGTGGGTCTTTGTCACTGTTCTATGTATCAAATTAAGTACTGCCATTACAGTGAAGCCAGTGTTCAGTTTAGGACAGACAAGCCATTGGTTTTCCTGTCCAATAGCAGGAGCAGTGCCTGCTGGGAAGTGAAGAAAGAATGTTCCAGCATCTATTGTGCTGACAGAATGCTGATGAAAATGAAACACCCACTGAAAGTAATGGATGGCTGCACCAAAAGTAGTTTTAGCTTGTTATTGTTCTTTAGGACAAGAAGACCATGCTTTTCTACAGGCTTTATGTGAAAGGAGTAAAAATGTCTGCTGGCCTGTCAGGGTGATGATGCACAAGCCTTCTAAGTTGAAGGAAGGGGGTTAATGTTAATGATTATTAAAAAACTGATTTAATGTATTCGGAACACACTTTTTTTATGAACGTTAATTTAATTTTTGGTGACAGATTCCCTCTAACCACTTGCCGACAACTGACAAGTCTGTTGATGGAGAGCGGCAGGCAGTTCACTCATCACGCTGCTCTCAGGGGTCCTACTGCTGCTGCTGCTGCTGCGAACGTGCGATCAAGAGCGGGAAAGTGCCTCAGCCATATAACGGCGGAGATCAAACGGCAGAAAGAAATGCAGCAGAATTGGGTCTTTTTTTCCAAAATAAAAGTTTTTCACTAAATACATTTATCATCTGCCCGAAGAATAGATGATGATTGCCGGGGTCGTGGGGCTGATGCATGACCACTGCTCTGTGTCTATGTGACTGATGGAGATAGCAGACGTCAATCCTCTACGGGTGAATGGAGTGATGTTTCAGCATGCTTCATTGACCCGCGCACTCTCAGGATCCAACGAACAGGGGAACCAGTCCACTGTGTGAGAGGGTGGTGAGGTGAGAGGGTGCTCATGCTTGATCCCTACTCATTGGGGGCCACAATGCAAAAGCTCCAATGGTGTCCAAAAATATTGCAAGTCTTTAACAGCATTGGTCATTTGGGGACTTTTGGGCCCTTTGGTTGCAACCCCTGCACCTATTCTGGAACATTTGGTCCATTCCCATCTTAGTTACATAGGTTGAAAAAAAAAGCCCTTGGTCCATCTAGTTCAACTTTCCTCCACCAATTGTATATTTTGTCACTAAATCATCTATACTCAACAATGTTGTGTGTACTGAGGAAATCATCCAGTCCTTTTTTAAATGTTGTTATAGTATCAGCCATTACTACCACCTGTGGTCGGCATACCACAGTCTGGCTGCTCTAACTGTAAAGAACCCTTTCCTATGTAGCTGCCTGAATCGCATTTCTTCCACTCGCGGTTAGTGATGGGCAAACCTGAACTGTAAAATTCAGGGACTGTTTGTGCACATGATCCTGAACACAAGCTTTCTGGGAAGTTCGTGTTACAGTTACTGTTACAGTTCGGTTCCAGGGGCTGTAAAAAAAAAGCACATTATTAAAAAAACATTATGATTATACTTCCAGGTCCCGCGACGCGTCCTGCAGACTCTGTCTCCTGGCCGAATCTGCTTCCGCGTCCGATCATTGCTGTGCCCCTGGGACACCACCACTGACTACAGGACCTTCCATGATATCATAGCCATGTGACCAGTCTGGTGTGAATGTTGTAGAGACATTGGGTTGCAGACCTGTCACATGGCTATGACGTAATGGAAGGTCCTGTTAACTTCCGAGGATATTCACTGCACTTCTTGTCACTTGGCAGTCTTTGGCTGTTTTCAACCGTGTTCGCGGTGACTTCAGGGTTCACCCGAGTCCATGAGGCATGGATTCGATTGCACTTTGATTGTCACTGTGCTAGTCACTCACCGGCATCACCCGGCGCAGAGCACACTCTCCTGACAGGAGCGGCCGGCTGCATGTATTTCTGTGAAGCTGACCCACTCCTGTTAGGAGAGTGTCAGTCCGTGCTAGATAATACCAATACGAGATTCACACGAGTCATACCCTCAGTATAAGCCTGCTTCTCTCTCTGTAGAGACACTTGTCTTTACAGAGCGATGAAACAGAGCTGACATTGCTCTACCTGCTTCTCACTCTGCATAGACACTGCCTGTACAGAGCTATGAAGCAGAGCTGACATTGCTCTCTCTGCCTCTCACTCTGTATAGATGCTTGTCTGTGCAGAGTGATGAAGCAGAACTGACATTGCTCTCTCTGCTTTGCACTCTGAATAAACGCTTGTCTTTACAGAGTGATGAAGCAGAGCTGACATTGCTTTCCCTGTGGACAACGTCAGACTAAGGATTTTTTTTATAATAAAGATGGAGCCTCAATTTTTTTTTCATTTCTAATAAAAAAAGTTTTTCTATGTGTTGTGTTTTTTTATTGTTTACTAGAAATTCATGGTGGCCATGTCTAATTTGGTGTGACACCATGAATTTTGGGTTTATTACCAGCTGAAAATACAAAGCTGGTATTAAACCGTTTATTACCCAGCGTGCCACCGCCATCAGGGTTGCTGGACGAGCCGGGTAAAGCACCTTGAAATGGCGGTAAGAAACGCGCCATTTCCAGGGGCGGCTATGGGCTACGGATTTTAGTATGGGGGGCACAGAACGCTTGTGCCTTACCACGCTGAGAATCCCAGCCCCCAGCTGCCTGGTTTTACCAAACTGGTGATCAAAATATGGCGGGAGCCCACGCATTTTTTTTTTTAATATTTTTTTAAATTATTTAAAAAAAAATGAATGGGGTTATTGTATTTTGATTGCCAGCAAAGGTAAAGCCAGGCAGATGGGGGTGGCAACCCATAGCCGTCCGCTTCATCTGTGAGGAGAATCAAAAATACCGCGGAACGCTATGTCATTTTTTTTAATTCTTTATTTTTACCTTACTATATGTGTATAGATGCTAGAATGTACGGGCTGGTTTCAGGTTACTCCAACAGCCAATCACAGACGCCCACTCTGTGACAGCATCTGTGATTGTCTGTTATTTTAACAGTAAAATAAACAGTCCTCAGTTGCTCATAAACAAACCAGTGTTTTTTAGTCTTTTCCTATACACTTTTTTTTATCCTGTTTTGACAGTATTTTGTTCCCTCCGTGCTCCTCTATCCTGGTGAGTGTAAGTTTTAGCCTCCTACATTTCTTTAACCGGCCTTCATCTTGATCTCGAGCCATGGTGACTTGATGGATGAATACTGTCACGACTCACGGGGTCCTTCTCCGATATCACACAATCAACATAGCGAGAGATGGGTGAACAATACAATGGTCATTTATTCCACCATCACAGAGGTTAAAATTAATAATAAGGAGGAGCAGCCTCCTCCTTATACTCCTAAGATACACCTAGGCCCAGAGCTTCCATCTCTTTTTCAAAGCACACCACCCACTGGCTTTTTGGGGCAGGGATCCATATCTCCAGTGCTAGTCCGTCAGACATCTCGGAGGAGGTGGACTGGCTTGCACCCACCAGTAGATCAATTAAGGATTCTTTACTCAGTCCCTGGTAGTTTAGGCACAGATCTCTCCTGTAGACTGGATGCGGTCCAGTTTCTGTACTTACTCTGTGTGTGGATCTCCATTAGGCTATGCTCTGTTGATCCCACTGCTGCTACCAATCGGGGTCCTTCTCCGATATCACACAATCAACAGAACGAGAGATGGGTGAGCAATCTAATGGTCCTTTATTCCACCATCACATAGGGTAAAATAGTATAGTAATGGAATATATGTCCCAGGCATAGGTCACACTCCTCCAACAGTCCTTCAGGGTAATCGGGGTTTCTCACAGTCTCTCTGTGGTGTCAACTTTCACCTCAGAGGTTCAATCTTGCTTCTTCTCTCTTGTAACTCTCACGCAGAATGAATAATCCCCCAGTTAAGCAGAGAGTTCAGGTGGATCCCAGGCCCCCTCCCCCAGACCTAGGGACAGAAACACTACAGGGGGTGCTTACCTATAGACAATACAATGTACACAAAAAATACAGAGAATGGACAGTGAACCATGCCTAAATTATGAACCTACACAACATGATACACAACCCCCCATATTCCACCATCACAGCCACTCTGTAGGAAGATTAATCTTGTGCAGCCTAGATACATCCACAAAAGTCTTCTCTGTTTAGATAGGTCCACCAGGGTCTTCTCCATCTACATAGGTAAACCAGGGTCTTCTCCACCATTACAGTGCCTACAAGTAGTATTCAACCCCCTGCAGATTTAGCAGGTTTGATAAGATGCAAATAAGTTAGAGCCTGCAAACGTCAAACAAGAGCAGGATTTATTAACAGATGCATAAATCTTACAAACCAACAAGTTATGTTGCTCAGTTAAATTTTAATAAATTTTCAACATAAAAGTGTGTGTCAATTATTATTCAACCCCTAGGTTTAATATTTTGTGGAATAACCCTTGTTTGCAATTACAGCTAATAATCGTCTTTTATAAGACCTGATCAGGCCGGCACAGGTCTCTGGAGTTATCTTGGCCCACTCCTCCATGCAGATCTTCTCCAGGTTATCTAGGTTCTTTGGGTGTCTCATGTGGACTTTAATTTTGAGCTCCTTCCACAAGTTTTCAATTGGGTTAAGGTCAGGAGACTGACTAGGCCACTGCAACACCTTGATTTTTTCCCTCTTGAACCAGGCCTTGGTTTTCTTGGCTGTGTGCTTTGGGTCGTTGTCTTGTTGGAAGATGAAATGACGACCCATCTTAAGATCCTTGATGGAGGAGCGGAGGTTCTTGGCCAAAATCTCCAGGTAGGCCGTGCTATCCATCTTCCCATGGATGCGGACCAGATGGCCAGGTCCCTTGGCTGAGAAACAGCCCCACAGCATGATGCTGCCACAACCATGCTTGACTGTAGGGATGGTATTCTTGGGGTCGTATGCAGTGCCATCCAGTCTCCAAACGTCACGTGTGTGGTTGGCACCAAAGATCTCGATCTTGGTCTCATCAGACCAGAGAACCTTGAACCAGTCTGTCTCAGAGTCCTCCAAGTGATCATGAGCAAACTGTAGACGAGCCTTGACATGACGCTTTGAAAGTAAAGATACCTTACGGGCTCGTCTGGAACGGAGACCATTGCGGTGGAGTACGTTACTTATGGTATTGACTGAAACCAATGTCCCCACTGCCATGAGATCTTCCCGGAGCTCCTTCCTTGTTGTCCTTGGGTTAGCCTTGACTCTTCGGACAAGCCTGGCCTTGGCACGGGAGGAAACTTTCAAAGGCTGTCCAGGCCGTGGAAGGCTAACAGTAGTTCCATAAGCCTTCCACTTCCGGATGATGCTCCCAACAGTGGAGACAGGTAGGCCCAACTCCTTGGAAAGGGTTTTGTACCCCTTGCCAGACTTGTGACCCTCCACGATCTTGTCTCTGATGGCCTTGGAATGCTCCTTTGTCTTTCCCATGTTGACCAAGTATGAGTGCTGTTGACAAGTTTGGGGAGGGTCTTAATTAGTCAGAAAAGGCTGGAAAAAGAGATAATTAATCCAAACATGTGAAGCTCATTGTTCTTTGTGCCTGAAATACTTCTTAATACTTTAGGGGAACCAAACAGAATTCTGGTGGTTTGAGGGGTTGAATAATAAATGACCCTCTGAAAAAACTTTTCACAATTTAAAAAAAAAAAAAAAAAAGAAATAACATTCTTTTTTGCTGCAGTGCATTTCACACTTCCAGGCTGATCTACAGTCCAAATGTCACAATGCCAAGTTAATTCCGAATGTGTTAACCTGCTAAATCTGCAGGGGGTTAAATACTACTTGTAGGCACTGTATCTTGATTGTTGGTCTTCCGCTTCGCCTTATTCCTTCTATTCTTCCGACCATGATGTCCTTCTCCAGTAATTGCTTTCTTTGTACGAGGTGTAGACAAGTCATAGCTGGGTGATCCTTGCTTCAAGAAGTGACATGTCTAGCTTGATTTGTTCCAAATTTGATTGGTTTGCTCTTCTTGCCATGCATGATATCAATAACATCCTTCTCTAGCACCACATTTCAAAGGCGCCAATTCTTCTTCTGTCTTGTTTTTTTATGGTCCAGGTCATCCATATGTTATTACAGAAAAGACCAGACTATGCATGAGCCGAGACCAGACTATGTGTGCACCGTGTCTTCATCACCAGTGAAATATTCCACGATTTGAGGACCTTGTCCAGTGACTTCATTGTTGATTACAAGAAACAATAGACTTTAAAAAAAAAAGAAAAAATATCAAGATCTTGACCTCCAGCCATAGGGGTTCCCATGTGATCTTAATGTACAGGAGTAAAAAATAGTTGAAGAAGCTTGGAACATCATGTTTAGGCATCAATTATGTTTTTAACTGCAAATGATTCTGAGCAAATTAGTCATATTCTCTAAATAATAGTTCAATATTATGCATATTTCCTAATTACAAAGATATAAAAATGTACAGCGGCTACACAGGGAGAATGGAGGCTTTGCATAGACATGTAGATGAGCGTAGGACTCTGAAACAAAGCCATTATCAAACAGCAAGACACATCTCAATCCATTGAATGAGTCTCCATTATCCCAAAAATGCCCCGGGCCGGTCAAGTGACTTGCAATATAACTTTTTTGTGCAACTGCTGATGTGTAATTTGGATGACTTTAAACCTATCACTTTATATGCCGGCATGTTCTGTATTTGCTTAATGGCTGTAAAAAAATCTATCTCAATGATTTAGCACTTAGTGTCCGACAGATGTACAGGGTTATGATGGTGGCAATGTATGTGGCGCAGACTGATAATTGATTTCACATAAAAAAATGAAGCAACAGATTATTTTATTGTTTGTGATTTATCATTAAATGGCATAAAAAATCTCAATACTAGTCAGACCTTGGTTTTCCATGAAAACGTTCCATCTTTTTGAGACTAAAGGGGGTGTTACACGCAGTGATATCGCTAGCGATATCGCTGGTAAAAGCACCTGCCCCCGTCGTTTGTGTGTCACGGGCAAATTGCTGCCCGTGGTGCACAAAATAGTTAGGAGCCGTCACACGGACTTACCTGCTTAGCGACGTCGCTGTTGCCGGTAAACCGTCTCCTTTCTAAGGAAGGGGGCGGTTCGTGTGGCGTCACAATGGCGTCACTAAGTGGCCACCCAATAAAAGCGGAGGGACGGAGATGAGCGGCCGTAACATCCCGCCCACCTCCTTCCTTCCTCATTGGCAGTGGCCGCAGGTAAGGTGTAGTTCGTCGTTCCCGAGGTGTCACACGTAGCGATGTGTGCTGCCTCGGGAACGACGAACAACCTGCGTCCTCAACAATCAATGATTTTTTGAAAATGAACGACGTGTCAACGATCAACGATAAGGTGAGTATTTTTGATCGTTAACGGCCATTCGTTGGTGTCACACGCAACGACATCACTAACGATGCCGGATGTGCGTCACAGAATCCATGACCTCGGCGATATATCGTTAGATACGTCGTTGTGTGTAACGGGGCCTTAAGAGTTGCTCTCACCACTTTTGAAATTGGGACATTAGCTATGGAAAAAGGTTTAAGTTACATTTATCAATTGTATCTTGTAGTAATGTGCCCCATCCTAGTCCTAACTTGTACTAATCTGCACCATCCTAGTCCTAACTTGTAGTAATGTCCCCATCCTGGTCCCCATCTTGTAGTAATGTCCCCATCCTGGTCCCCATCTTGTAGTAATGTCCCCATCCTGGTCCCCATCTTGTAGTAATGTCTCCATCCTGGTCCCCATGTTGTAGTAATGTCCCCATCCTGGTCCCCATATTGTAGTAATGTTCGCGTCCAGGCCCCCATCTTGTAGTAATGTCCCCATACTGGTCCCTATCTTGTAGTAATTTTCCCATCCTGGTCCCCATGTTGTAGTAATGTCCACATCCTGGCCCCCATGTTGTAGTAATGTGCCCATCCTTGTGCCCATCTTATATGAATGTCCCCATCCTAGTGCCCATCTTATAGTAATGTCCCCATCCTGGTTCACGTCTTGAAGTAATGTCCTCATCCTGGTGCCCATCTTGTAGTAATGTGCCCATCCTGGTTCTCATCTTGTAGTAATGTTCCCATCCTGGTGCCAATCTTGTAGTAATGTGCCCATCCTGGTTCTCATCTTGTAGTAATGTGCCCATCCTGGTGAGCATCTTATGGTAATGTGTCCACCCAAGATAATTCTCACCTGTCTGTAACGCTGGTGGGAGTGGACCCAATGTGCCACAGCCCAGGCTCAACCCCGAAGGGTAGTAAGTAAGTGACTACCAGGTTTTCACTAGCACTTCTGATGATGAGGATAGGCTAGACACCCGGTACCATTCGTGGTGGAGTCTCTGGGAGTGCAGCAGTTGACTGACGGGTCAAGGCAGGTGTTTAAGGTACAGAGCACACAGATATGTAGTCAGATAGTCCAAGATCAGGAAATAGAACGAAGGAGGGATCCAGCACAAATCCTCGTGGTTAAAAGTAAAAAAACATCCTTTATTTCATAAGTTTAAAAATTCTCCAGAGACCGGGAGTAGGAAAATATTTACAATAGACGCATAGGTGAAACTTTACGCGTTTCGGACTTAGGGGGTAAAAACAACGAAGTCCTTAATCATAAGTGACCTATGCTTAGCTGGAAGCTACTCATATAGGGAAGGAAGTGAAATACTGGTAATGGAAATAATGGCAGTACAGAGTTAGTATATGTAACTAAGTGCAGGAACGGAGAGATCAGATGGAACGTGTAAACAAGCCGGGTCAAGCACAGGAAAATCAATACAAGAAAACGAGAGAACAGAAAGCTAGCAGATGAGCATCTAGGAACCAACATTGGGGCAAGAAGTGGAGGGTGGAGTTGCCTGATATAGAACCTGGAAAATGTTATAGTGGTCACTAGAGATGAGCGAACCGGTCGCGGTTCGGCTCGAGTTCGGTTCGCCGAACGGAGGTCTCGTTTGAGTTCGGTTCGGCGAACCGGTTCGGCGAACCACTCGAACCGCATAGGAAACAATGCGAGGCAATCACAAACACATAAAAACACCTAGAAAACACCCTCAAAGGTGTCCAAAAGGTGACAAACAACTCACAACACAACACAAACACATGGGAAAGTGACAAGGACATATACTCATGCGAAAACAAAAGAGCTGGACAGATATAGGCATGGCACGCCCTTCTAAAATCATGTAAAACACCGCAAGGTTACTCCAAGCGGAGTCTCCCTTTTTTTCCAAAAATTGTGCCCCACACACACCCACCCCTTCAGTGGCAGCACTTGTGCCCCAGTTGTACACTTCACAGGTAGATTTGCATCAAGCACATTCCAAATCCACAAGCATTTACTCTCCCCAGGATGACACAGGGGTAGTAAATTCCTTCTGGATCCATGACTTGTTCATTTTGATGAACATCAGTCTGTCCACATTGTCACTGGACAGACGCGTGCGCTTATCTGTCAGCACACACCCAGCAGCACTGAAGACACGTTCAGAGACAACGCTGGCAGCTGGACACGACAAAATCTCCAAGGCGTAACTGGAGAGCTCTGGCCATTTTTCTAGATTTGAAGCCCAAAATGAGCAAGGCTCCATTTGCAAAGTCATGGCATCGATGTTCATTTGTAGATACTCCTGTATCATCCTCTCCATCCGTTGACTATGTGTCAGACTTGTTGTCTCTGGTGGCCTTGCAAAGGATGGTCTAAAAAAATTATGAAAAGATTCCATAAAATTGCTGTTACCAGCACCAGATAAGGTGCTACTGGTACGGGTAGACTGTTGAAGATGACTAGACCGTCCCATGTTTGTCAAGTTACAACTGGGAGATTCACTCCCTGCACCTGCACGGTTGTTTGGTGGAAAAGCCGAGCTAAGATCGAGTATTAGCTTCTGCTGATACTCCTGCATACGTGCGTCCCTTTCTATGGCTGGAATTATGTCACAAAATTTGGACTTGTACCGGGGATCTAATAGTGTGGCAAGCCAGTAGTCATCATCACTTCTAATTTTGACAATACGAGGGTCATGTTGGAGGTAGTGCAGCAAGAAAGCACTCATGTGTCTTGCGCAGCCATGCGGACCAAGTCCACGCTGTGTTTGTGGCATAGAGGTGCTAACCGTTCTTTCTTCCTCTGACATTTCCCCCCAACCTCTTTCAACTGAAATTTGACCAAGGTCTCCCTCATCCAGTGAGTCTTCCATGTCCATGGACAGTTCGTCCTCCATTTCTTCATGTTTTCCTGCACCTTCCTCAACATTTCGCCTGCTACCATGCGCCCTTGTTGATCCCTGTCCCCCATGGTCCCATGCCTGCCGCGTTGGTGATGATGAACGTCTGGACCTTGATAATGTTGTTGTCCCTTGCGCATATGAATCCTCCTGTACTTCCTCCCCTTCCTGTTGTCCCACCCCCTGACTCCCAATAGTGTTTAGCGTGTGCTCCAGCATGTAAATGACTGGAATTGTCATGCTGATAATGGCATTGTCAGCGCTAAACATATTCGTCGCCATGTCGAAACTGTGCAGAAGGGTGCATAGGTCCTTGATCTGAGACCACTCCATCAGGGTGATCTGACCCACCTCTGCATCTCGTTGGCCCAGGCTATACGTCATGACGTATTGCACCAGGGCTCGGCGGTGCTGCCACAGTCGCTGTAACATGTGGAGAGTCGAATTCCAGCGTGTCGCCACATCGCATTTCAGGCGATGAACCGGCAGGCCGAAAGACTTCTGGAGCGATGCAAGTTGCTCAGCTGCGGCGCTTGAATGGCGGAAGTGAGCAGACAGTTTTCGTGCCCTGGTCAGAAGGCCATCTAGGCCGGGATAGTGTGTTAAAAATTGCTGGACAACAAGGTTCAACACGTGAGCCATACAAGGCACGTGTGTCACCTTGCCCAGGCGAAGGGCCGCACCTAGGTTTGCAGCATTGCAAGGAAGCGGTGATGTTGTGTGCGACATGCTGGTGTAGCGCAGGCACACCTTTCTTAGAGAAGTAGTGGCGACTGGGCATCTGGTACTGGGGCACTGCGACAGACATAAGGTCTCTAAAATCCTGTGTGTCCACCAGGCGGAAAGGCAGCATTTCGGTAGCCAAGAGCTTACAGAGGGATAAAGTCAACCTCTTAGCTTTGTCATGGGTCGCAGGAAATGGCCTTTTATTTGTCCACATCTGAGGGACAGAGATCTGGCTGCTGTGTGTAGACGGTGGTGAGTAGGGTGTCCCTGAAAAAATGCAGGTTTGTGAGGAAAGTGCAGGCGTAGACATGATGTTGCCTTCATCCAACGTTGATGCTATCGATGTCTGAGAGAGCTGTATACACGTACTTGTTTCCCCTTCCAAACCAAATGACGACCTACCAAGCAAACTGCCTGTTGCGGTTACAGTGGTGGAAGTTGTGCGTGGAAAACCAGGTGTGACAGCTGTCCCCACAGTCCTAGAAGATGACGAGCGCGCGGATGCACTGGAAGGGGCAGGTGGTGGATGGTTCGCTCTGCTAGACCGCATTGCAGCACGGTGAGCTTCCCACTGGGACATATGATATTTATTCATGTGACGATTCATGGAAGAAGTTGTCAAACTGCTGAGGTTTTGCCCTCTACTAACAGAATCACGACAAATTTTACATATCACATGATTTGGGCGATCTTTTGCTATGTCAAAAAAGGTCCAGGCTAGGCAAGGCTTAGAGGGCATGCGACCTGCTGATCCACCCTGACTAGTGCTCAGAGGCACTACCAGTACTACTCCTCTGTCCAGGAAGGCGCAAGGTAACTTCGTCGTCAGTAGCATCCTCCTCCACCGCCTCTGTTGACCTCCTCGAGTGCCTGACTGGGGGTTGACAGTAGGTGGGATATAGAACTTCATCATCACTTGTTGTGTTTGCACTCCCCTCACCCTCAGACCGAGCCTCTTCCTGACGTGAACCAATATTTAAGTTGTCATCCCAATCTGGTATCTGCGTCTTATCGTCATCAGTATGTTCCTCATTGTCTATAACAACAGGTGTTACAGTTTGTGAATAAGGGTCAACATTATGCTCAGAAAACTTGGTCCTCACGGCCTGAATCAGAGTCACAAAGGTTCTGGGCATCACTGCAGACCATTTCCTGGTCTGTACTCACTGTAGCTTGGGAGCAGACCTCTGATTCCCAGGCTATAGTGTGACTGAACAGCTCTGCAGACTCAGCCATCTCAGTTCCACCATACTGTGCAGGGCGGATGGAGACTTCAGAGCTGGAAGAAAGCAAGTGTGATTGGGATGACAACTCAGAGGACTGGTGTTTTTTGGATGCGGTAGTTGAGGTGGCGGAGAGGGCACTTGTTGGACCACTTGAGATCCATTCAAGCATTTTCTTTTTTTGTCCATCATCTACCTTTGTTCCAGTTGTTCGTGTTCGTAAAAAAGGGAGCACATCGGATTGTCCACGGTAAGTAGTAGACATCTTACTTTTGCTGGAAGATGGTCTATCTTCAGCAGATGTTAATGGAGCTTTGCCACCTTCCCCACGGACAAACCCTTTTTTTTCCTTTTCCAACACGCCTCTTCCCCTTTCCACCAGCATCTGTCATTTTGCCACTCATTTTGATTGCTACAAGATTGTGCACTGAAAATGTGGTAGTAAAAATTGAGAGGTGGTGTAGATTGCAGCGGTGGTCTAGCTTTATTAACAGCAGAATAATAAAGAATAATTATCCCTGACAATGCAACTACGGCCCTTAAACTGGCAGCATAGTTTGCTAGTATAATGGCTTAGTAACAATGAGTTTGAGTGTGCAATGCAGAGGTGCTGCAAATAGCTTTGCATCAGTGGGACACTAATGGAAGTCCAACAGCCACTTTTAGGATGCCACTAAGTTTACTCAGTGTTTGCTAGTATAATGGCTTAGTAACAATGAGTTTGAGTGTGCAATGCAGTGGTGCTGCAAATAGATTTGCACTAATGGGACACTAATGGACGTCCAACAGCCACTTATAGGATGCCACTAAGTTTTCTCAGTGTTTGCTAGTATAATGGCTTAGTAACAATGAGTTTGAGTGTGCAATGCAGTGGTGCTGCAAATAGATTTGCACTAATGGGACACTAATGGACGTCCAACAGCCACTTATAGGATGCCACTAAGTTTTCTCAGTGTTTGCTAGTATAATGGCTTAGTAACAATGAGTTTGAGTGTGCAATGCAGAGGTGCTGCAAATAAATTTGCACCAGTGGGACACTAATGGAAGTCCAACAGCCAGTTTTAGGGTGCCACAAAGTTTACTCAGTGTTTGCTACGGTAGCTGTAGTACCCAACATTGCCCACGATAGTAACTAAGTGTCTCTCTCTCTCCCACTCTCCCTCTCTATCTGTCTGTCTGTCTCCCTCTTTGTCTCTCTTTCTCTCTCTGTTTCTCTGTCTGTCACCCTGTCTGCCTGTCTCTCACTCTCTGTCTATCTTTCTGTCAGTGTCTGTCTGTCTTGCTCTGTCTGTTTCTCTGTCTCTCTATCTGTTTCTCTGTCCTCTCTGTCTGTGCCTGTGCCTGTCTCTCTCTATATTTCTGTCTATCTCTCTGTTTCTTTCTCTGTCTTTCTGTCTGTTTCTGTCTGTCTGTCTCTGTCTCTCTCTCTGTCTCACTGTTTCTCTCTGTATGTCTGTCTCTCTTCCCATCTCTCCACTGATATCATATTACCTCACACAGAAGCTTCTTATACTAAGAATGCCCTTTGTTGCCTATAGCAACCAATCACAGCTGCTATTAATGACCTGTAGCTCCCAGCTCCGTTGACTTTAATGTAAACAGGTTTTTTGGTAAATAACTGTACATTTTCCCCTGAAAACATAGACTGTGATGTTCCTTGAGTCACAAGAGGGGTCTGTGTAAAATTTCCTTATTGTAAATGCGACGGTGCGGATTCCTTTTAGCGGAGATACACACATACACACACACATATATACATACATACCGTGGGTACGGAAAGTATTCTGACCCTTTTAAATTTTTCACTGTTTGTTTCATTGCAGCCGTTTGGTAAATTCAAAAAAGTTCATTTTTTTTCTCAGTAATGTACACTCTGCTCCCCATCCCCCATCTTGACAGAAAAGAAAACAGAAATGTAGAAATTTTTGCAAATGTATTAAACAGGAAAAACTGAAATATCACACGGTCATAAGTATTCAGACCCTTTGCTCACTATTGAGTAGAGGCACCCTCCCTTTTGGGCTAGTACAGCCATAAGTCTTCTTGGGATCCTGGATTTGGGGATCCTCGGCCATTCTTCCTTGCAGATCATTCAAGTTTTGTCAGGTTGCATGGTGAACGTTGGTGGATGCCATTTTCAGGTCTCTCCAGAGATGCTCAATTGGGTTTAGGTCAGGGCTCTGGCTGGGCGGGTCAAGAATGGTCACAAAGTTGTTCTGAAGCCACTCCTTTGCTATTTTAGCTGTGTGCTTAGGGTCATTGTCTTGTTGGAAGGTGAACCTCCAGCCAAGTCTGAGGTCCAGAGCACTCTGGAAGAGGGTTTCTTCCAGGATATCTCTGCACTTGGCCACATTCATCTTCCCTTCAATTGCAACCAGTCGTCCTGTCCCTGCCCCCATAGCATGATGCTGCCACCACCATGTCTCACTGTGGGGATTGTATTGGGCAGGTG